>NC_084732.1:7664570-7677070 GCF_033978785.1 Entelurus aequoreus | reverse complement strand
ATATCAATATAGATCAATACAGTATGCAGGGATACAGTCCGTAAACACACATGATTGTATTTATTTATGTAAAAAAAAAAAAAAAAAATTTTTTTTTTTTTTTTTTTTTTTAAATACCCCCCCTTCCCCCCGGTCCGTGGGACAAATTTTCAAGCGTTGACCGGTCCGCAGCTACAAAAAGGTTGGGGACCACTGACCTATAACACAAAGCTGATACAATATCTGTTTTTGGCAATATTTAAAACTGCAAACTTAAATTTGTTTAGTGTGCGGCCCTTGGTGGAAAAAGTTTGGACACCTCTGAACTAAAGTATCAAAAGTACGGATATTTTGAATGGAGAATCGATATTAGAACATGAATATCTAGCATCGGCGGTATCGATATTTCAGTATCGATCCACACCTCACTCCTATTCACAGCCTTTGCCATGAAGCTCAGAAGTAAGCCGAGGTGCATCAACCGGTCATTCCGGAAACTGCTCCGTTTCAAAGTGTGTTCTTAGAAAAATGCGTCTCTTGATGTTGTTTCCTGCCAAGAAACGGGAGGCAGGCCAGGATGTTGGCCTGGACCGGGTGGATCTAAGAATAATAACAACGCTCCTCACCATGTCTGGCCCGCAGCTCGTACCCTCGGCGGCGGGCATGAACTTGGTCTCGCATCGGTGGCCCGTGCGGTGACACCACAGCGACTTGCAGATGTCCTGGCCAGAAAAAAAAGAGACACACGGCGAGGTCAGGAGAGGACGTCCATCATTTCTTCCCCTTAGCGGGCGTCAGCTGCTACCCAGAGCTCCGTGCATGGTAAACGTCAACGTCCGAGCTCATCGCCGCACTTCTTTGAGGCTCCGGCTCCATACAAAATATTTGACTTCTGAGTTTTGGATGGAAAACATTGCATCGTTTTTGTTCATGCCATACAAAAAAAAAGGTATTTCATTGACAAAAAGGGTACAAAACATACAAAAAAATGATAAAAACTTGGATAGACCTGAAGTAGATCTACAAATGTAAGCGTTGAAAGTAAAAAAAAATATTAATATATGACTTACTTTTAACACTTTTATGAGTGGGACCCTTAAGGGTCCAAGGGTCTTCTACTGTCATTTTTTTTAATCAATAACGGTCAATGCTCAAACAATTATTATGAATGAAAATGAATGTTGTTGTGAATTATTGACCTATTTAAGGCTCCAAATACTTCACATCAAATATTTGACTTCTGAGTTTTGGGGGGAAATTTTTGCATAATCTTTCTTTATGCCATACAAAATAAAGTTTTTTTTACAAATAAGGTATAAAAACTTCCAAAAACATAACAAAAATATTAAAAAACTTAATATCTATGGATAGACCTGACGTTGATCTACATATTTAAGCGTCAAAGGTAAAAAAAAAATGAAAATATGACTTACTTTTCACACTTTTATGAGTGGGACCCATAAGGGTCCAAGGGTCTTCTACTGTCATGTTTTTTTGTTTTTATTTCTATCTATAACGGTCAATTCTCAAATATTATTATGAATCAAAATCAATGTTGTTATAAATGATTGACATATTAAAGGCTCCAAATATTTCACATCAAATATTTGACTTCTCAGTTTTTTTGGGGGGAAACATTGCATCATTTTTGTTCATGCCATACAAAAAAAAGGGCTTTCATTGACAAAAAGGGTACAAAACATACAAACAAATGATAAAAACGTGGATAGACCTGAAGTAGATCTACAAATGTAAGCGTTGAAAGTAAAAAAAAATATTAATATATGACTTACTTTTAACACTTTTATGAGTGGGATCCTTAAGGGTCCAAGGGTCTTCTACTGTCATTTTTTATATATCTATAACGGTCAATGCTCAAACAATTATTATGAATTAAAATTAATGTTGTTGTGAATTATTGACCTATTTAAGGCTCCAAATACTTCACATCAAATATTTGACTTCTGAGTTTTGGGGGGGAAACTATTGCATAATCTTTCTTTACGCCATACTAAATAAAGTTTTTTTTACAAAGAGGGTATAAAAATGTACAAAAACATAAAAAAAATATTAAAAACTTAATATCTATGGATAGACCTGACTTTGATCTACATATTGAAGCTTCAAAAGTAAAAAAAAAAGAAAATGTGACTTACTTTTCACACTTTTATGAGTGGGATCCTTAAGGGTGCAAGGGTCTTCTACTGTCATTTTTATTTCTATCTATAACGGTCAATTCTCAAATATTATTATGAATCAAAATCAATGTTGTTATAAATGATTGACATATTAAAGGCTCCAAATATTTCACATCAAATATTTGACTTCTCAGTTTTTTTGGGGGGAAACATTGCATCATTTTTGTTCATGCCATACAAAAAAAAGGGCTTTCATTGACAAAAAGGGTACAAAACATACAAAAAAATGATAAAAACTTGGATGGACCTGAAGTAGATCTACAAATGTAAGCGTTGAAAGTAATAAAAAAAAATTAATATATGACTTACTTTTAACACTTTTATGAGTGGGACCCTTAAGGGTCCAAGGGTCTTCTACTGTCATTTTTTTATATCTATAACGGTCAATGCTCAAACAATTATTATGAATGAAAATTAATGTTGTTGTGAATTATCGACCTATTTAAGGCTCCAAATACTTCACATCAAATATTTGACTTCTGAGTTTTGGGGGGGAAACTATTGCATAATCTTTCTTTATGCCATACAAAATAAAGTTTTTTTTACAAAGAGGGTATAAAAACTTACAAAAACATAACAAAAATATAAAAAAAAACGTAATATCTATGGATAGACCTGACGTTGATCTACATATTTAAGCGTCAAAGGTAAAAAAAAAAAAATGAAAATGTGACTTACTTTTCACACTTTTATGAGTGGGATCCTTAAGGGTCCAAGGGTCTTCTACTGTCATGTTTATTTCTATCTATAACGGTCAATTCTCAAATATTATTATGAATCAAAACCAATGTTGTTATAAATGATTGACATATTAAAGGCTCCAAATATTTCACATCAAATATTTGACTTCTGAGTTTTTTGGGGGGGGAACATTGCATCATTTTTGTTCATGCCATACAAAAAAAAAAGGTATTTCATTGCCAAAAAGAGTACAAAACATACAAAAAAATGATAAAAACTTGGATAGACCTGAAGTAGATCTACAAATGTAAGCGTTGAAAGTAAAAGAAAATATTAATATATGACTTACTTTTAACACTTTTATGAGTGGGACCCTTAAGGGTCCAAGGGTCTTCTACTGTCATTTTTTTATATCTATAACGGTCAATGCTCAAACAATTATTATGAATGAAAATTAATGTTGTTGTGAATTATTGACCTTACATGCCATACAAAAAAAGGGTACACATAAACAAACATAAAAATTAACACAAACGTATAATAATTGGATAGATCTGAAGTTGATCTACAAATTTAAGTGTTAAAAGTTAAAAAAAATATTGATATATGACTTACTTTTAACACTTTTATGAGTGGGACCCTTGAGGGTCCAAGGGTCTTTTTTTTTTCATCTAAAACGGTCAATAACTATGAATCAAAATCAATGTTGCTGTAAACTATTGACCTATTTAAGGCTCCAAATACTTCACATCAAATATTTGACTTCTGAGTTTTGGTGGGGAAATATTGCGTAATTGTTTTTTATGCCTTACTAAAAAAGGTTTTATTTTACAAAAAGGGTATAAAACATACAAATACTTAATACAAACACCAAAAAAACTAAAATCTATGGATATATCTGAAGTTGATCTACAGAATCAAGCATTGAAAGTTAAAAAAAATTATTAATGTAGACTTACTTTTAACACTTTTATGAGTGGGACCCTTAAGGGTCCAAGGGTCTTCTACTGTCATTTTTTTTCATATCCATAACGGTCAATGCTCCAACAATTTTTATGAATCAAAATCAATGTTGTTGTGGATTATTGACCTATTTAAGGTTCCAAATACTTCACATCAAATATTTGACTTTTGAGTTTTGGAGGGAAAATATTGCCTTTTTGTTCATGCCATACTAAAAAAGGGTATAAAACATAAACATTAAAAAAAAACACAAACTTATAATTATTGGAAAAATCTGAAGTTGATCTACAAAGTTAAGTGTTAAAAGTAAAACAAATATTAATATATGACACTTTCATGAATGGGACCTTTAAGGGTCTTTTTTTAAAATCTAAAACTTTCAATTACTATGAATCCAAATCAATGTTTTTGTAAACTATTGACCTATTTAAGGATGAAAATACTTCACATCAAATATTTGACTTCTAAGTTTTGGGGGGGAAATATTGCGTAATTGTTTTTTTTATGGCATACAAAAAAGGGTTTTATTTGACAAAAAGGGTATAAAACATACAAAAACATAAATACTTTAGAAAAGAAAAAAAACTCAATATCAATGGATAGATCTGAAGATGACCTACAGAATTAAGCATTGAAAGTAAAAATAAAAATAATTAATGTGGAACTTACTTTTAACACTTTTATGAGTGGGACCCTTAAGGGTCCAAGGGTCTACTAATGTCAGTTTTTCCCTTAAAACGGTCAATGCTCAAACAATTATTATGAATTAAAATCAATGTTGTTGTGAATTATTGACTTATTCAAGGCTCAAATTACTTTGCATTAAATATTTGACTTCTGAATTTTTTGGGGGGGAGGTGGGGGGTGTTGCATAGTGTGTTTGCCACAGGGAAATTTGTTTCCCTTGACAAAAAGGGCAAAAGGCAAAAAAAAAATGTTACAGAAAAATGACAAACGAATAGATCTGAATTTGATCGCGATATTTAAGCAATGAAAATTATATGAATTACTTTTAAGACTTTAATTAATGAGACCCTGTCGGGTCCTTGGACCTAAAACCGTTCATAACATTGAAGGATTCCCTGAGGGTTAAAGAAACGGAGCATGATTGTGTGTGTCATGTGACCCGACCATGCGGAGACAGAGCGAGTGAGCACAGAGGGCTCTTAGAACCCCGACTGGGAGACTGGCTGCCGGTCCTGGCACTGGGCCCGCCTGCACCCAGGACCCGGGCTAAGAAATGTTGGAGACAGCCTCAGAAGTGGTACTGAAGACAAGACCGTGTGGAGTCTGATAAAACATGGCAAATGTTTCATTTTAGTTCATAATTATGAAAAAGTTGTTGCTAAAAACTGAAACCACAGTCTTGCATAATGCGCAGAAAATGTTCCACTGTCATGTGCATGCCAGGCCAGTAGGTGGAGATGTCACACCACACCAGGCAGCGGAACCTTGTTTTTTTTTGTTATTGTACGGGTTTCACTGGTTCTGTGAATCGAAAAGTGTGTACAGTGAAGCACATTTCCCCGTAAGAAACAATGTAAATATGAATAATTAGTTACAGTCGCCACAAAAGTCCATATTTTAGTAACGGTTTGTACACGATATAAAGTGTGAGACCAACCCGTCGATCTTTGGCACTCAATAATAATAATAATAATAATAATAATAATAATAATAATAATAATAATAATAATAATAATAATAATATATTTTATTTGGAAAAAGCATTTTCCATTGAGTAAACAACCTCAAAGTGCTACACTGTATTAAAAAAAAATTAAAATTAAAAGATAATAAAAATAAAAAAATAAAAAAAAATAGAACAGCCTAACAGCTAGAACTAGTATGCATATATCTAATTTTAAAAAAAAGGCTTTTTTAAAAAAGAAGGGGTTTTGAGCCTTTTTTAAAAGCATCCACAGTCTGTGGTGCCCTCAGGTGGTCAGGGAGAGACAACCGCCCATTAATGACTACAAACATTTTTTTGTGTGAAAATGAGCAGTAGAGGGTAGACTAAAAATTATATCCATCTGCGATTATCGTGATCAATTTTGAGTTATTTACGAACAAACTACGATCAATTGCGATTAAATATTTTAATCGGTTGACAGTCCTAGTACATTATATATATATATATATATATATATATATATATATATATATATATATATATATATATATATATATATATATGTATATATATATGTATATATATATATATATATATATATGTATGTATGTATGTATGTATATATATATGTATATATATATATGGATGTGTGTATGTATATATATATGTATATATGTATGTATATATATATGTATATATATATATATGTATGTGTGTATGTATATATATGTATATATATATGTATATATGTATGTATATATATATGTATATATGTATGTATATATATATATATATATATATATGTGTATATATATATATATATATATATATATATATATATATATATATATATATATATATATATATATATATATATATATATATATATATATATATATATATATATACACAGTGTTTCCCATAAACTGCCAAGATACCTGTGGTGGTGGGGGTGTGGCTATGGGCGTGGTCACCATGACATCTTCGATACATTTGCATAATTTACTACAATGATATGATTTTCTCTAAAAAGGCTCAAAAAATGTATACTTACTAATTAATAATAACAGTTTTGTTTTAAACGTCCATCCATCCATCCATTTTACAATATAATTACAACACTTTATGTACATATTTATATACAGATTTGAACAATAAGTTATTCACTGAAATATATTTATTAATTGTGGTTCTTACAAAAATATATCTTATAAAATATAAAAGCTAAAATGTCTCTTAAAGCTCTGCCCCTTTAATTAGTGCATACTAAATAATTTAACTTTAGCCTACTACTACAACCACATTATTTACCAGCAACATAAAGTGAAACAGAGGCAGCGGTGTCCTGCCACAGTCAGTAACAAATAAACAGAAAACAGTAGTGGTCAAATACAAATAAGGCAACAAGAGAAGTATCCTACACTTCTCTTTTGTAAAGTAAATCTGAACAGCCGATATGGGCATCTACTTTAACTATATCAGTGGTCCCCAACCTTTTTGTAGCTGGGGACCGGTCAACTCTTGAAAATTTGTCCCACGGACCGGGGGGGGGGGGTTGTTTTTAATTTTTGTATTTTTGTATTTTTTTCATAAAGAAATACAGTCATGTGTGCTTACGGACTGTATCCCTGCAGATTGTATTGATCTATATTGATATATAATGTATATATTGTGTTTTTTATGTTGATTTAACTAAATTTTTTTTTTTTTTTTTTTTTTTTTAAATTTCTTGTGCGGCCCGGTACCAATCGTTCGTACCGGCCCGCGGCCCGGTGGTTGGGGACCACTGAACTATATGATTTGCCTGAGAAGCTGGACGGGACAAAAAAAAATTAAAAAAAATTGTTTTTAAAAAATTTTTATTTTATTTGTGGCGGACATAATTCTTTTGTGGCGGGCCGCCACAAATAAATGAATGTGTGGGAAACACTGATATATATATATACTTATATATATATATATATATATACTGTATATGTATGTATATATGTCATAGTTGGTGCAGGGGTAGATCTTGCTTTGGTTCATGGCTGAGACCAGGGATCCTGGGCTCTAAAAGTTTGGTGACCACTGATTTATGGAATCCGGTCAACTTCCTTTGGTTTCACTTTTATCGAATTGCACATGCAAGTGACGTTGGAGCCACATTGGGGCCACATTGGGGCCACATTGGGGCCTGTGGGTGTTTATACTGGAGTCTAATCATGGTTTTACCTGTAATGTAAACAGTTTTGGTGGCTAACTCCTGTGTCAAACACGTATCAGCAGATATTATCTTTCACAAGCAACCATTCTCAATGTTCACACTGAGACTAAATAAACGGTGCATATTTATATTTATTCATTTTTGGGTCAATTTCTTTTTACAAAACAGAAATGGAGGAGTCAGAGAGAGTATTTCCTAGAACGATGTTATGTCGTCTTTCAAACCGCATTTCCATTTGAATGGACAACCATGAATACCGACTAACATAAAGACCTCATCCAGCCCGCGGGGGCTTGACTAGGATGAGGGTAAGTAGTGGTGGGGGCGGGGGGGCTCCATTGAAGGAATTCAAACCAAGAATAAAACACGGAGGGTCAGAGGCCGTTTGGCAAAGATGAGGCCAATTAATAAAGCCGAGTCTATTTATGCGGGACGTCGTTGATGTTGTGGCCAACCCTCGCATGACGGAGATGCTCCTCACGACCATGTGGTGCTCTTCAGAACCGACCGTGTGGTGCTCTTCAGAACCAACACTCTTCTACGGACTCTGGGAAAGACTCGGAAGTCCCCACAAGGTCGAAGGGAATTGTGCCTACCATTCACAATCCTTACATAAGACAAGAACACATATGTTTTTTCTCAATTTTCATGCATTCTAATTCGTAAAATACGGAAAATATGAGGCGGCTAACAACCCAGCTAATAGGAGCACATTTTCCCGCCCATAAAGCTCTCTAAAAAACATCCAAAACCTGTGATTAGTGTTCTGTTGTTAGAATAATCATGTATATATATTATATGCTTAAAGGCCGTTGCTATAGTTATTAGCTATTTTCCTCAAGCTGAAATTATTCCATCTGTGCAAGGACAAAACTTCTTGTCTGAGGGGTGGCCTCAGTCGCAGATGTTGTCTTTGTTTTAGCCCGCTAACAGCCAAAGACTTCAAGGACCTCAACGCAGACAAGACGACAGCACGCAGACGAAGCAGAGACAAGGCGAAATCACAAGGCCCCCCCAGCACATTCTGTCACGTATTGTGCGTACTGGAGCTGCTTTGCGTGATATGTGTGACCACTCCTTTTAGAGGCGGCCTCAGTGATGTTGACTGTGGAACTCCTGAATAAATAGAGGGACGCGGGAGCTGTACCTTAGAGCAGTGGTCCCCAACTACCGGGCCGCGGCCCGGTACCGGTCCGCGGACCGATTGGTACCGGGCCGCACAAGAATTTAAAAAAAAAAAAAATATATATATATATATATATATATATTTTTTTTTTTTTAATGAAATCAACATAAAAAACACAATACATACATTCTATATCAATATAGATCAATACAGTCTGCAGGGATACAGTCCGTAAAAGCACACATGATTGTATTTATTTATGTAAAAAAAAAAAAAAAAAAAATTTTTTTTTTTTTTTAAATACACTTTTTTTTTTTTAAATACCCCCCCCCCCCCCCCCCCCCCCCCACCGGTCCGTGGGACACATTTTCAAGCGTTGACCGGTCCGCAGCTACAAAAAGGTTGGGGACCACTGCCTCAGAGCGTAGGGCGAGACTGTGACTAAGTGCGCAGCTCCATGCGTTCGCCTCATGAGCTAAATTGAACTCTGTCTCTGCATGATTCCTTGCTTCTTGTCTGTTTATAGATGTCATCAGTTTTTGAACCTGACATCTGTGTCTTGTTATGTCCCGTCTTCTAATGTTCAGTGTTATTATGTATTTTACTATGTACTGCTTTTATATTTCCTGTATTATATATTATTTGAACTGTTTTATATATCTAATTTTTATCCTGTAAAGCGTCTTTGAGTAGACTGTAAAGCGCTATACCAAATAAAATGTGTTATTATTATTATTAAACGCACTAACAATAACAAGTATTAGCCATATTCTTAGCATAAGCGCTAACGTCAAGGAACTATTTTTAAAGGTGCATTGATGGCAGAGAGCTAACTAGCTTGTGCTGCTATATTGGCATACTGAGCTGCTGCATCACCTCTGACTTGGTGAAAGTTAATTTTAGATTCTAAATTACTCCTCTCACCTGCATAGTAGAATGTTGTGGACATAAACCAACGAGTCGGTCAACTTTGACATCCAACTTAGACCCGCAGACAGCGAAAAATAATATTTTTTTTATTTTTAACTTGCGTGAGGATTATGATTAATTTTTCATTTAAAGGGTAAAATATAAACACCCCATCAGTCTGTATCCCAGTGAGAGCAGACAGTGTACAGTACGTGATTGTTTTATTGTGTGTGTACATCTTGTATAGCACTTAGCAATAATGCTACATGATGCTGAGTGTTTAACTAAAGCTCAGCAAACAGCTTCTAAAACTTGTAGATCATCCTCCTTATACTCGGGCTCAAAAATAGCAGTTTCTGAAATATAATTTTTCCCCAAACTAGTCTTTGTTGTCAAGTCTGCCATGATTAGTAGTCTTGTTGTTGTTGAAGGGGGGGAAAAAACTTTGACATTGATACATTAAAATGATTAAAATACATAAATATTACATGTTATTATGAATGTTACTATGTTACATATATACTTACAGTGTGTACATAAAACCTTCATGGAGGTTTTAGAGCCTTTTATAGGCGGAATAGATCGACTCTCATTACCTTCATTGTTAGCTGTTAAGTAAGTGGCCTACGTCAGAAATCGGTATGGGCCAGGGTTCTAGAACCCTGGAAGGGGGGTATGTAGTAGAATTTCGGACCTTTGAACTACATTTCATGTCTATTAAGAATGTCTGCTCATTTCATTTCTCTTCTATTCTATACCATTGAAGGACCAGATGTAGGACAAAGTTGAATATGGAGTCGCTCTGACCATTCTACAAAATGTTTTGATTGTCTAAGCATGACTAAGGGATTCAAGGATGTTGCAAAACAAACATGTCGAAAACAACGGGACCTTCGGGCGTGGGGAAACAGATAAGATGGCCAAGTGACAAGGGCTGAGAGAGATTTGCTTGATTCTTGTGTCCTCCGGAGGACGTTTGTTTGTCTGCATGGGCAGCTTAATCCAACTTTGCACTTTTGACTATGGGTAAATAAACCTTTTGTACTAAACTCACTTTTGTTGCTGTTTAAGCTTCGGACAATCCACTACACTATTGCTAGTGTTTATTTACTAGTTAGAATGCATTAAAAAAAAAAGAAATACATATATGTGTGCTTGTCTTACATATGGATTTTGATTGATAGGCAACATTCCAAAAAAAGCGCATTTAGCTCTCCCCCCCTCTAACTGAGCCTACTCCCTCCCTCCCTTGTATTCAGTGTATAAAAAATAACGCATCTCTCGTCCGATTGCGCTTTTCTTTTCACCCTTGCTATTAATGTGCCTTCTGAGATGCTCCAGCTTCTCGAATAAAACTAAAAAAAGAACATTTTGTTTGACTACTTGATTAGAAAATTTCCAAGGAGAATAGAAATGAATTGCCGTCTTACCTTGACAAAGTCCAGGCGGCACAAGGCGGCCTTGGCTCCGAACTGCCACTTGCACTGGGTGTCCGCGTCGTAAAGCTGCCCGGGAAGCTTCTCGGGATATTTGTACTGGCCGATCTGCTTGGGCTCGTCCACCAGACAGGACGCCTGCGTGGTCCTAAGGGACACAAACACGCATCAGACTGAGTGACGCCCGTCGATCTCAAGTCAGGATCCGACACTGATCAAGTTTTATTTACAGTGTAAACTAAGCTAAAAATAAAGCGTGTTTTACTATTTTTAGAATTTGCTGGTATCGACGAAAATCGATACCAATTTATGTATTGAATGCTACATGCGATATTTAAGCACAATAAAGTGGCTAGTGTATAATACTTTGTTTTTGTCCTCCTATGTCCACAGATTTATTTCCTGAGTTTGTAAAAAAAAAAAAAAAACGGAAAAAAAGAATATTTTCATGATTTAAAAAAAATATATCGATTTAATCGCTACAGTATCGACCATACACTCTTACCTTACTCGGTCTTAAGGATGGGTACTTTTTTGACACCGACCGAATACTGCAGCTCCGACCTGGCAACGGTGCCATGCTACGGTACTTGACGTCACGCCAACTTCGCACTTGAGCACTTGCCGGTCACTCCAGCAGCACTGAGAGCAGACTCAGACAAGCTAACTCTAGGCAACGTTGCAATTTTCGATGCCGACAGAGAAACCGGCGCTCCAAAGTAAGTAAAGTAAGGCTCCACTTTTTTTTTTTTAAATGCTAATATAAATTGCCGTTGCTATGGACATGCTACTGATTAGCGTTAGCGATTTTACATGGCGATTTCAACACCTCCAAATTTGTTGATACTACAACTAAAATGCACATCACAATCCAACAGCTGGTGTGTATAAGTACAATACTTACAGTATTAACACTTTTTAGGGCGCAACAAAAAAAAACGAAACAACACACCGTAAACTGTGCACTACCGCCATCCTGTGTCTTGGACTTGCAACTGCAATTGCAGCTTACTGTCATACTTGAAAATGTTAATATGATAGTGAAACAAGATACAACAACTGGACAGCAGTTATCATAATCAGCTCATTTTTAAAATGGTGCAATAAAAAAAAAAGAGATTTTATAATAAAATAATAATAATTATTAACACACGACGACACACGACACCGACACCTCCGCTCCGGACAGGCTAACCTCCTCCAACCTCAGAGGACAAAGCTACGAACAATGGGAGGCCGGGCTTTCTGCTCCGCCGCTCCCAGTCTGTGGAACGCTCTCCCTGACCACCTGAGGGCACCACAGACTGTGGATACTTTTAAAAAAGGCTTAAAAACCCTTCTTTTAAAAAAAATTTTTTTTTAGATATAT
>NC_084732.1:7652070-7657070 GCF_033978785.1 Entelurus aequoreus | reverse complement strand
AAAATTTTGTGCCATTTTTAAACCCGATCCCAACCTTTCAACCATCCACACACACTACTCTTCCGATATAGCGAATGCAAAACATGTTTTCCTTTTTCCCAAAATTCACGGTTTTCCTGGAATTTTCTCCCCTTGACAATGAATGGATGAATATACAATCGACTGCGTATACCACATTTCTCATCCAATTTGAACCGTTCTAACATCAACACACTCCACTCACCTTGAACAATCAAACTACTATTTTCCAAGTTCAAAAAAATTCCAGGAATTCCAGAATCCCCGGTTTTACAAAAGCCCTATTTTCACCTCTTCCTGGAAAGTTTTCACAGACCACATTTTTCAACCGTTTCACCTTCAAACCATTTCTCTTAGTTGGGACTCTCAAACGTTCCTATTTTGTTTTCGTACAAATTCCCGGTTATCCTGAAATTCCAGGAATTCCGAAATACCCATTCTTAAGTCAACATTTTTCAACCGATTCCAAAAATTCCAAAACCAACACATTCATATCATCTACGACAATTGCCAGTACCAATATTCCAAAAGTTCCTAGTTTTCCCGAAATTCTCAAATTTCCAGGAAATTCCTATTCCAGTGAATGGACATATTCAAAGTTCTACAATGCCCAAAATTGTGCGCCATTTTTAAACCCGATCCCAACCTTTCAACCATCCACACACACTACTCTTCCGATATAGCGAATGCAAAACATGTTTTCCTTTTTCCCAAAATTCCCGGTTTTCCAGGAATTTTCTCCCCCTTGACAATGAATGGATGAATATACAATCGACTGCGTATCCCACATTTCTCATCCGATTTGAACCATTCTAACATCCACACACTCCACTCACCTTGAACAATCAAACTACTATTTTCCAAGTTCAAAAAAATTCCAGGAATTCCCAGAATTCCCGGTTTTACAAAAGCCCTATTTTCACCTCTTCCTGGAAAGTTTTCACAGACCACATTTTTCAACCGTTTTTCACCATTCCACCTTCAAACCATTTATTTTAGTTGGGACTCTCAAACGCTCTTATTAATTTTGGAAAAATTCCCTGTTTTCCTGAAATTCCAGGAATTCCGAAATACCCATTCTTAAGTCAACATTTTTCAACCGATTCCAAAAATACCAACACATTCATATCATCTAGGACAATTGTGCTAGTATCAATATTTTCAAAAGTTGCCAGTTTTCCCGAAATGCTCAAATTTCCAGGAAATTCCTATTCAAATGAATGGACATATTTAAAGTTCTACAATGCCCAAAATGTTGTGCCATTTTTAAACCCGATCCCAACCTTTCAACCATCCACACACACTACTCTTCCGATATAGCGAATGCAAAACATGTTTTCCTTTCTCCCAAAATTCCCGGTTTTCCTGGAATTTTCTCCCCCTTGACAATGAATGGATGAATACACAATCGACTGCGTATCCCACATTTCTCATCCGATTTGAACCATTCTAACATCCACACACTCCACTCACCTTGAACAATCAAACTACTATTTTCCAAGTTCAAAAAAATTCCAGGAATTCCCATAATTCCCGGTTTTACAAAAACCCTATTTTCACCTCTTCCTGGAAAGTTTTCACAGACCACATTTTTCAACCGTTTTTGACCATTTCACCTTCAAACCATTTATTTTAGTTGGGACTCTCAAACGCTCTTATTTTTTTTTTTGTACAAATTCCCGGTTTTCCTGAAATTCCAGGAATTCCGAAATACCCATTCTTAAGTCAACATTTTTCAACCGATTCCAAAAATACCAACACATTCATATCATCTAGGACACGTGTGCTAGTATCAATATTTACAAAAGTTCCCAGTTTTCCCGAAATGCTCAAATTTCCAGGAAATTCCCATTCAAATGAATGGACATATTCAACCATTCCAACATCCACACACTCCACTCACCTTGGACAATCAAACTACTATTTTCCAAATCCAAAAAATTCCAGGAATTCCCAGAATTCCCGGTTTTACAAAAGCCCTATTTTCACCTCTTCCTGGAAAGTTTTCACAGACCACATTTTTCAACCGTTTCACCTTCAAACCATTTCTCTTAGTTGGGACTCTCAAACGCTCCTATTTTTTTTGTACAAATTCTCGGTTATCCTGAAATTCCAGGAATTCCGAAATACCTATTCTTAAGTCAACATTTTTCAACCGATTCCAAAAATTCCAAAACCAACACATTCATATCATCTACGACAATTGCTAGTACCAATATTTCCAAAAGTTCCTAGTTTTCCCGAAATCCTCAAATTTCCAGGAAATTCCTATTCAAATGAATAGACATATTCAACCATTCCAACATCCACACACTCCACTCACCTTGGACAATCAAACTACTATTTTCCAAGTTCCAAAAAATTCCAGGAATTCCCAGAATTCCCGGTTTTACAAAAGCCCTATTTTCACCTCTTCCTGGAAAGTTTTCCCAGTCCACATTTTTCAACCATTTTTGACCGTTCCTCTTAGTTGGGAAAACAAACGCTCCTATTTTTTTTTTCATACAAAAAAACTACTATTTTCCAAGTTCAAAAAAATTCCAGGAATTCCCAGAATTCCCGGTTTTACAAAAGCCCTATTTTCACCTCTTCCTGGAAAGTTTTCACAGACCACATTTTTCAACCGTTTCACCTTCAAACCATTTCTTTTAGTTGGGACTCTCAAACGTTCCTATTTTGTTTTCGTACAAATTCCCGGTTATCCTGAAATTCCAGGAATTCCGAAATACCCATTCTTAAGTCAACATTTTTCAACCGATTCCAAAAATTCCAAAACCAACACATTCATATCATCTACGACAATTGCGAGTACCAATATTTCCAAAAGTTCCTAGTTTTCCCGAAATTCTCAAATTTCCAGGAAATTCCTATTCCAGTGAATGGACATATTCAAAGTTCTACAATGCCCAAAATTGTGCGCCATTTTTAAACCCGATCCCAACCTTTCAACCATCCACACACACTACTCTTCCGATATAGCGAATGCAAAACATGTTTTCCTTTTTCCCCAAATTCCCGGTTTTCCTGGAATTTTCTCCCCCTTGACAATGAATGGATGAATATACAATAGACTGTGTATACCACATTTCTCATCCGATTTGAACCATTCTAACATCCACATACTCCACTCACCTTGAACAATCAAACTACTATTTTTCAAGTTCAAAAAAATTCCAGGAATTCCCATAATTCCCGGTTTTACAAAAGCCCTATTTTCACCTCTTCCTGGAAAGTTTTCACAGACCACATTTTTCGACCTTTTTTGACCATTCCACCTTCAAACCATTCCTCTTAGTTGGGACTCTCAAACGCTCTTATTTTTTTTTTTTGTACAAATTCCCGGTTTTCCTGAAATTCCAGGAATTCCGAAATACCCATTCTTAAGTCAACATTTTTCAACCGATTCCAAAAGTACCAACACATTCATATCATTTAGGACAATTGTGCTAGTATCAATATTTTCAAAAGTTCCCAGTTTTCCCGAAATGCTCCAATTTCCAGGAAATTCCCATTCAAATGAATGGACATATTCAACCATTCCAACATCCACACACTCCACTCACCTTGGACAATCAAACTACTATTTTCCAAGTTCAAAAAAATTCCAGGAATTCCCAGAATTCTCGGTTTTACAAAAGCCCTATTTTCACCTCTTCCTGGAAAGTTTTCCCAGTCCACATTTTTCAACCATTTTTGACCGTTCCTCTTAGTTGGGAAAACAAACGCTCCTATTTTTTTTTTCATACACAAAAACTACTATTTTCCAAGTTAAAAAAAAATCCAGGAATTCCCAGAATTCCCGGTTTTACAAAAGCCCTATTTTCACCTCTTCCTGGAAAGTTTTCACAGACCACATTTTTCAACCGTTTCACCTTCAAACCATTTCTCTTAGTTGGGACTCTCAAACGTTCCTGTTTTGTTTTCGTACAAATTCCCGGTTATCCTGAAATTCCAGGAATTCCGAAATACCCATTCTTAAGTCAACATTTTTCAACCGATTCCAAAAATTCCAAAACCAACACATTCATATCATCTACGACAATTGCGAGTACCAATATTTCCAAAATTTCCTAGTTTTCCCGAAATCCTCAAATTTCCAGGAAATTCCTATTCAAATGAATGGACATATTCAACCATTCCAACATCCACACACTCCACTGACCTTGGACAATCAAACTACTATTTTCCAAGTTCAAAAAATTCCAGGAATTCCCAGAATTCCCGGTTTTACAAAAGCCCTATTTTCACCTCTTCCTGGAAACTTTTCCCATGTCCACATTTTTCAACCATTTTTGACCATTCCTCTTAGTTGGGAAAACAAACGCTCCTATTTTTTTTTCATACAAAAAAACTACTATTTTCCAAGTTCCAAAAAATTCCAGGAATTCCAGAATTCCCGGTTTTACAAAAGCCCTATTTTCACCTCTTCCTGGAAAGTTTTCACAGACCACATTTTTCAACCGTTTCACCTTCAAACCATTTCTCTTAGTTGGGACTCTCAAACGTTCCTATTTTGTTTTCGTACAAATTCCCGGTTATCCTGAAATTCCAGGAATTCCGAAATACCCATTCTTAAGTCAACATTTTTCAACCGATTCCAAAAATTCCAAAACCAACACATTCATATCATCTACGACAATTGCCAGTACCAATATTTCCAAAAGTTCCTAGTTTTCCCGAAATCCTCAAATTTCCAGGAAATTCCTATTCCAGTGAATGGACATATTCAAAGTTCTACAATGCCCAAAATTGTGCGCCATTTTTAAACCCGATCCCAACCTTACAACCATCCACACACACTACTCTTCCTAAATTCCCGGTTTTCCTGGAATTTTCTCCCCCTTGACAATGAATGAGAATAAACAATCGACTGCGTATACCACATTTCTCATCCGATTTGAACCGTTCCAACATCCACACACTCCACTCACCTTGGACATTCAAGACAGCATGTTTCCAAAAAAATCCCCTGATTACCCGGA
>NC_084732.1:7637070-7644570 GCF_033978785.1 Entelurus aequoreus | reverse complement strand
CATACTGTATATACATAAATATATACATATATATACACATACTGTATATACATACATATTACATACATATATATACATTCTGTATATACATACATATATACACATACAGTATATACATACATATATACACATATATACATACATATATACATATATATATATATATATATATATATATATATATATATATACATACATATATACACATACTGTATATACATACATATATCATATATATACATACATATATACATACATATATACACATACTTTATATACATACATATATACACATACTGTATATACATATATACATACATATATACATACATATATACACATATATACATACATATATACACATACTTTATATACATACATATATACACATACTGTATATACATACATATATACATATATATACATACATATATACATACATATATACACATACTGTATATACATACATATATACATACATATATATGCATACTGTATATACATACATATATACACATACAGTATATACATACATATATACACATATATACATACATATATAGGTCCCGGGACCCAAAAGAGTCTCAGTCATTAAAATGTTAAAAACTACTCAAATATTAATATTTGTTTTTGCTCTCAATGCTAAAATATCTAAAGCTCAACTTAATATCTATCTGTTGACAAAAAGTTATATTTTTGTCCCTTTTTGTTAAAGAAAAATATGTATTTGTACGGCAAAAACACAAAATATGCAATATTTCCCCCCAAAAATAGTTTATAGTGGAATATTTCATGTCAATTAATTTAATTGCTAACTAATCGATATCAACATTACTTTTAGTTCAGTATTAAAAAGTCCTCACCATGTTCATGACGGTGAGGACGTAGGTGGTGACGTCGTCCCGCCGTGTTTCTCCACCATCTTCTTGTCCGCCACCACCAGGGTCTCACGTTCAGAGCCCCCACCCTGTTGGAGTCCATGGGCGACCTCCTGGGCCTGCCGGGACCCTCGCCGTCCGACGTGGCGAACTCGTCCGGCATGACGAAGCGGTCCTCGGCGGGAAGTTCCGGATCGTCTGTGAGGGGCGAGAAGGATTTTGTCCGTTCTTTTCCTAAAATGTTACCGAAACGTCTCTGAAAGACAACTGTGGAGGGGGGCGTGGCCTGCGAGCCTGCCGCCGAGCGGGGTGTGTAAGGACCGGCCTCGAAGCCAGCGGCAGGTGAGTAGATTGCCCAGCTGGGGCTTGTTATCTAATCACCTGTCGCCTTCATTAGCAGCAGCCGGACAGAGACACGTTGTTGGACAATAATGGATCAATTATCTCGGGAGTTACCCTGTAAGATAGCTTGCTAGCTAACCAAATTTTAAAGCTACGGATGTCAGTGTAACCTGAGTGATTTCTGTCCCTCCCAGGATTTTGTCCGTTCTTTTCCTAAAATGTTACCAAAACGTCTTTGAAAGACAACATAAGACAATTCAACCTAGACATAAATGGATGACTTAGCTCGGGAGTTACCCTGGAAGATAGCTTGCTAAATAACCAAAATGAAAGCTACGGATGTCAGTGTAACCCCCGTGTTTTCTGTCCCTCCCAGGATTTTGTCCGATCTTTTCCTAAAGTGTTACCAAAACGCCTCTGAAAGGCAACATAAAACAGTTTAACTCGGACATAAATGGATCAATCATCTCGGGAGTTATCCTGTAAGATAGCTCGCTAGCTAAACAAATTTGAAAGCTACGGATGTCAGTGTAACCCGTGTGATTTCTGTCCCTTCCAGGATTTTGTCCGATCTTTTCCTAAAGTGTTACCAAAACGCCTCTAAAAGGCAACATAAAACAGTTTTACTCGGACATAAATGGATCAATTATCTCGGGAGTTACCCCGTAAGATAGCTCGCTAGCTAACCAAATTTGAAAGCCACGGATGTCAGTGTAACCTGAGTGATTTCTGTCCCTCCCAGGATTTTGTCCGTTCTTTTCCTAAAGTGCTACCAAAACGTTATAAAAGACGACATAAAACAGTTTAACGCAGATATAAATGGATTAATTATCTCGGTAGTTACCCTGTAAGATAGCTCGCTAGCTAACCAAATTTGAAAGCTACGGATGTCAGTGTAACCCGCGTGTTTTATGTCCCTCCCAGTATTTTGTCCGAACTTTTCCTAAAATGTTACCAAAACGCCTCTGAAAGGCAACATAAAACAGTTTAACTCGGACATAAATGGATCGATTATCTCGGTAGTTACCCTGTAAGATAGCTTGCTAGCTAACCAAATTTGAAAGCTACGGATGTCAGTGTAACCCCCGTGTTTTATGTCCCTCCCAGGATTTTGTCCGATCTTTTCTTAAAGTGCTACCAAAACATCTCTAAAAGACGACATAAGACAATTTAACTCGGACATAAATGGATCACTTAGCTCGGGAGTTATCCTGGAAGATAGCTCGCTAGCTAACCAAAATGAAAGCTACGGATGTCAGTGTAACCTGCGTGTTTTATGTCCCTTCCAGGATTTTGTCCGAACTTTTCCTAAAATGTTACCAAAACGCCTCTGAAATGCAACATAAAACAGTTTAACTTGTCCATAAATCGATCAATTATCTCGGGAGTTACCCTGTAAGATAGCTCGCTAGCTAACCAAATTTGAAAGCTACAGATGTCAGTGTAACCCGCGTACTTTATGTTCCTCCCAGGATTTTGTCCAATCTTTTCCTAAAGTGCTACCAAAACGTTATAAAAGACGACATAAAACAGTTTGACGCAGATATAAATGGATCCATAATCTCGGTAGTTACCCTGGAAGATAGCTCGCTAGCTAACCAAAATGGAAAGCAACAGGTGCCGAGAGACAGGCGCGCTAGCTACTGAGCTAAAAGCCAACTCGCTAGCCAGCACCGCTCTTAACGTTGCCGGGGTGTGAGGTTTACTAACGTTCACGTGGCCCGGAACCCACCAGCTAACGTGGCTGTGCGACAGAACGCCGTGTACGCCTCACTCCCCAACGCCTCAAGAGCAGAGCTGGACAATGAGACAGGCAGGCTTCGAGCTCATTGGCTAGCGCCGGTCCAAGTTGGTCACGAACAGGGCTGGACTGCACGGGTTGACAATCAAGATGGATGGACGGATGAGTAGCTAACAGGGCGCTAGATAGATAGCTTGTTAGGGCGTCAATTTTGCATGACCTTTCATGGTGACGTGGACAAGTATATGCAGTATTAGCAGTATTAGCGCTGACGTGGTCATTTTAACAGTACGACAACATTTTAAAGTGCACGCAGAGCTCGATAAAAGCAGCTGAATGCTGACCACTCATTAAGTAAGTTAACAAAATAAAATGACATCTGGAGGTTGCCCACAGCCGCAGCTGTCAATACAAATGCTTTTTGATCGGGCGGTGTAGCATCCCGAGAGTTGTTGTCTGCTCAAAGTAGGAGGGAAAGGAAGTTCCTTACATACATTGCTTGCGGCGCCCGCAGAAGTGTCGCTTGGGCGGGCCTGGGTGCGGGTCGTCGTGGCGACGGCCGGCGGGCGTGGGCGGAGGGGCGTCGCCGGCCGGGTTGTGGACGGCGTGCTGGGCGGAGCGCTTGTAGAGCACGTGGGGGCGGTGGCCCTCGGGGGCGCTGAAGTTGTGACGTCTGGCCAGATGCTGAGGGAGAGGAGAGATCAAATACTCGTGCTCCGACACGCGGATCAGACCTGACTGCGGGAGACACACACACACACACACACACACACACACACACACACACACACACACACACACACACACACACACACACACACACACACACACAATCACTGAAAGGGCCACTATTAACCACTGTTATGCCACTGATGTGGCGGGAAACATAAATTGATGTGGCGGGAAACATAAAATGATGTGGCGGGAAACATAAAATGATGAGGCGGGAAACATAAATTGATGTGGCGGGAAACATAAAATGATGTGGCGGAAAACATTAATTGATGTGGCGGGCATCAAGAAAAGCTGTGGCGAGCAACATAAGATGATGTAGCGGAAAACATAAAATGATGTGGCGGGAAACATAAATTGATGTGGCGGGAAACATAAATTGATGTGGTGGGAAATATAAATTGATGTGGCGGGCATCAAGAAAAGCTGTGGCGAGCAACATAAGATAATGTTGCGGAAAACATAAATTGATGTGGCGGGAAACATAAAATGATGTGGCGGGAAAAATAAATTGATGGTGCGGCCCAAACAAAATGAATTGGCTCGAAACATAAAATGATGAGGAAAGAAATATAAATTGATATAGCGGGAAACATAAATTGATGTGGCGGGAAACATAAAATGATGAGAAAAGAAATATAAATTGATGTGGCGGGAAACATAAATTGATGTGACGGGAAACATAAATTATGTGGCGGGCCAAACAAAAAAATAAGTGGCAGGAAACATAAAATGATGAGGCAAGAAATATAAACTGATGTGGCGGGAAACATAAAATGATGAGGCGGAAAATATAAATTGATGTGGCGGAAAATATAAATTGATGTGGCGGGAAACATAAAATGATGTGACGGGAAACATAAATTAATGTGGCGGGCCAAACAAAATGATGTGGCGGGAAACAAAAAATGATGTGGCAGGAAACATAAATTGATGTGGCGGGCCAAAAAAAATGAAGCGGCGGGTCAAACAAAATGAACCGGCGGGAAACAAAATGAAGTGGCAGGAAACATAAAATGATGTGGCGGGCCAAACAAAATTATGTGACGGAAAACATAAATTGATGTGGCGGGAAACATAAATTGATGTGGCGGGAAACATAAAATTATGTGGCGGGAAGCATAAAATTGATGTGGGGGGAAACATAAAATGATGTGGCGGGAAACATAAAATTATGTGGCGGGAAAAACAAATTGAAGTGGTGGGAAACATAAAATGATGTGGCGGGAAACATAAATAGATGTGGCGGGAAACATAAATTGATGTGGTGGGAAACATAAATTGATGTGGCGGAAAACATAAATTGATGTGGTGGGCCAAAAAAAATGAAGGGGCGGGTCAAACAAAATGATCCGGCGGGAAACAAAATGAAGTGGCGGGAAACATAAATTGATGTGGCGGGCCAAAGAAAATGATGTGACGGAAAACATAAATTGATGTGGCGGGAAACATAAAATTAACCGACAGGCCACATAAATGTTGTAGTAAGCAACATAAAATGAAGCAACCGGCCAATTAAAATGTCATGGTAGGCAACATAAAATGATGTGGCAGGCCACACAAAATGATCAAGTGGGCAACATAAAATGAAGTGGCAGGCCACACAAAATTGTCTAGAAGGCAACATAAAATGAAGTGGCAGACCATACAAAATAATTTAGAGGGCAACATAAAATGAAGTGGCAGACCATACAAAATGATTTAGAGGGCAACATAAAATGAAGCGGCAGGCCATACAAAATAATCTAGAAGGCAACATAAAATGAACCGGCAGGCCATTCAAAATAATCTAGAAGGCAACATAAAATGATGCGGCAGGCCGTGCAAAATGATCTAGAGGCCAACATAAAATGAAGCGGCAGGCCATACAAAATGATCTAGAAGGCAACATAAAATGAAGCGGCAGGCCATACAAAATGATCTAGAAGGCAACATAAAATGAAACGGCAGGCCATTCAAAATAATCTAGAAGGCAACATAAAATGAAGCGGCAGGCCATACAAAATTATCTTGAAGGCAACATAAAATGAAGCGGCAGGCCATACAAAATGATCTAGAGGGCAACATTAAAATGAGGACGGCGGGCCATACAAAATGATCTAGAGGCCAACATTAAATGAAGCGGCAGGCCATACAAAATTATCTAGAGGCCAACATTAAATGAAGCGGCAGGCCATACAAAATGATCTAGAAGGCAACATAAAATGAAACGGCAGGCCGTACAAAATGATCTAGAAGGCAACATAAAATGAAACGGCAGGCCGTGCAAAATGATCTAGAGGCCAACATAAAATGAAACGGCAGGCCGCACAAAATGATCTAGAGGCCAACATAAAATGAAGTGGCAGGCCACACAAAATGATCTAGAGGCCAACATAAAATGGTTCTGTGGGCCTTGAGTTTGACAGCTGTGTTTGTTTAGGGCCAACACCAATGGGGGCCACTTGTAAATATTGTGTTACTAATATTTAGTCATGTTATATTTGATATGTAATAATATAAATAAATAAACAATAAATAATATCAATATTTTTGTAAATATGCAAATATTTTCTTCTTTCATTTAAATCTGCCAGTTATAAAAGACGAGGTATTGAAATCTGAGATAAAAATGATTGTTGTTTGAGTCAAATGGTGGAAGTTTACACGCCTTGTAGGGATGCAAAACACTTCATTCCTCCTGGGAGCAGCGAAGCCAGCGTTAAACTTTTGTCGACACAGACGTCGTAACAACATCAAAGCTCCCGCTCAAGCGTTCATACATTAGTGGACCGGGATGAGCTGAAAGAAGAAAGGTTTAAATTACAAACAATCTATTTGTGGGAGCATCGGATGAAGCCTTTTTTTTAGATATATGCATACTAGTTGTAGTTATTAGGCTGTTCTAGTTGTTATTGTATTTTATTTTTTATAATCTTTTAATTTTTTATTTTTTTAAATGTCATTTTTTTTAAAATGTTTTTTATTTGTTAAGTTTTTTTTTTTATTTGTTGTTTTTTTAATCAAATTGTTTTATTTATTTTTTATTTTTTTATTTTTTATTATCTTTTAGTTTTTTAGTTTTTTAAATGTAATTTTTTTTAAATGTTTTTTATTTTTCAAGTATTTGTTTTTATTTGTTGTTTTATTTAATCAAATTGTTTTATTTATTAATTTATTTTTTATTTTTTATTTTATTTTTATTATCTTTTAATTTTTTATTTTTTTAAATGTAATTTAAAAAAAAAATGTTTTACATTTTTTTAGTATTTTTTTAAAATGTTTTTAATGAAATTGTTTTATTTATTTATTTATTTATTTATTTAATTTTTATTTTTTATTTTATTTTTTATTATCTTTTAATTATTTATTTTTTTAAATTGTTTTTAGAATTTGTTTTAATTTTTTTTAATTCGTTTTAATTTTTTTAAATTTGTTTTTATTTTTTTATTTGTTATTTTATTTTATTTTTTATTTTTTTATTTTTTTTAAATACGCTATAGCACTTTGAGGTTGTTTGCTCAATGTAAAGTGCTTTTTACAAATAAAATCAATTATTATTATTATTATAAATTCAAGATTCCATTTTACATAACTGCGGTGCATTTAAGGACCTTTGAATAAAGTTGGAAACAGAGCCGTCGGCAGGTTTTAAAGACAGGCTCATTATAAGTAAGCAAACAAAGGCTCCTAATGGATGCATGTCTGACACATATCATATAATGTTATCTAAAATATTTATATTTGAATTAATTATTAATTAGTTAATGAAAAGATAAAATAAACACAACTTTTGTATCAACTAACTCAGCAATTAAGAAGCAGTAT
>NC_084732.1:7629593-7634593 GCF_033978785.1 Entelurus aequoreus | reverse complement strand
GTTATGGTTAGGATTATGATTAGGGTTAGGCATAAAGTAAAAATAGTTGGTTAGGGTTAGGGTTAGGGTTGGAGGTGGGGTTAGGATTAGGTTTAGGATTAGGGTTAGGGTTAGGCATAAAGAAAAATAGTTGGTTAGGGTTAGGGTTAGGGTTAGGGTTGGGGTTGGGGTTAGGGTTAGGGTTAGGAATATGATTAGGGTTAGGCATAAAGAAAAAATAGTTGGTTAGGGTTAGGGCTAGGGTTGGGGGTGGGGTTGGGGTTAGGGTTAGGCATAAAGAAAAAGAGTTGGTTAGGGTTAGAGTTAGGGCTAGGGTTGGAAGTGGGGTTTGGATTAGGGTTAAGGTTTGGGTTAAGCATAAAGAGAAAGCGTTGGTAAGGGTTAGGGCTAGGGTTAGGGTTAGGGTTGGGGTTAGGGTTGGGGTTAGGGTTGGGGTTAGGGTTGGGGTTAAGATTATGATTAGGGTTAGGCATAAAGAAAAATAGTTGGTTAGGGTTAGGGTTAGGGTTGGGGGTGGGGTTAGGATTAGGTTTAGGGTTAGGGTTAGGGTTAGGCATAAAGAAAATAGTTGGTTAGGGTTAGGGTTAGGGTTGGGGTTGGGGTTAGGGTTAGGGTTAGGGTTAGGAATATGATTAGGGTTAGGCATAAAGAAAAAATAGTTGGTTAGGGTTAGGGCTAGGGTTGGGGGTGGGGTTGGGGTTAGGGTTTGGCATAAAGAAAAAGAGTTGGTTAAGGTTAAAGTTAGGGCTAGGGTTGGGGGTGGGGTTAGGATTAGGGTTAAGGTTTGGGTTAGGCATAAATAAAGAGAGTTGGTTAGGGCTAGGGCTAGGGTTAGGGTTAGGGTTAGGGTTAGGGTTAGGGTTAGGGTTAGGGCTAGGGTTGGGGTTGGGGTTATGGTTAGGATTATGATTAGGGTTAGGCATAAAGAAAAAAATAGTTGGTTAGGGTTAGGGCTAGGGTTGGAGGTGGGGTTAGGATTAGGTTTAGGATTAGGGTTAGGGTTAGGCATAAAGAAAAATAGTTGGTTAGGGTTAGGGTTAGGGTTAGGGTTGGGATTGGGGTTAGGGTTAGGGTTAGGAATATGATTAGGGTTAGGCATAAAGAAAAATAGTTGGTTAGGGTTAGGGCTAGGGTTGGGGGTGGGGTTGGGGTTAGGGTTAGGCATAAAGTAAAAGAGTTGGTTAGGGTTAGGGTTAGGCATAAAGAAAAATAGTTGGTTAGGGTTAAAGTTAGGGCTAGGGTTGGGGGTGGGGTTCGGATTAGGGTTAAGGTTTGGGTTAGGCATAAAGAAAGAGAGTTGGTTAGGGCTAGGGCTAGGGCTAGGGATAGGGATAGGGTTAGGGTTAGGGTTAGGGCTAGGGTTGGGGTTGGGGTTACGGTTAGGATTATGATTAGGGTTAGGTATAAAGAAAAAATAGTTGGTTAGGGTCAGGGCTACGGTTGGGGGTGGGGTTAGGATTAGGTTTAGGATTAGGATTAGGGTTAGGCATAAAGAGAAAGAGTTGGTTAGGGTTAAAGTTAGGGTTGAGTTTAGGGTTGGGGTTAGGATTATGATTAGGGTTAGGCATAAAGAAAATAGTTGGTTAGGGTTAAGGTTAGGGTTGGGGTTGGGGTTGGGGTTAAGGTTAGGGTTAGGGTTAGGAATATGATTAGGGTTAGGCATAAAGAAAAAATAGTTGGTTAGGGTTAGGGCCAGGGTTGGGGTTGGGGTTGGGGTTAGGGTTTGGCATAAAGAAAAAGAGTTGGTTACGGTTAAAGTTAGGGCTAGGGTTGGGGGTGGGGTTAGGATTAGGGTTAAGGTTTGGGTTAGGCATAAATAAAGAGAGTTGGTTAGGGCTAGGGCTAGGGTTAGGGTTAGGGTTAGGGTTAGGGTTAGGGTTAGGGCTAGGGTTGGGGTTGGGGTTATGGTTAGGATTATGATTAGGGTTAGGCATAAAGAAAAAAATAGTTGGTTAGGGTTAGGGCTAGGGTTGGAGGTGGGGTTAGGATTAGGTTTAGGATTAGGGTTAGGGTTAGGCATAAAGAAAAATAGTTGGTTAGGGTTAGGGTTAGGGTTAGGGTTGGGGTTGGGGTTAGGGTTAGGGTTAGGAATATGATTAGGGTTAGGCATAAAGAAAAAATTGTTGGTTAGGGTTAGGGCTAGGGTTGGGGCTGGGGTTGGGGTTAGGGTTAGGCATAAAGAAAAAGAGTTGGTTAGGGTTAGGGTTAGGGCTAGTGTTGGGGGTGGTGTTTGGATTAGGGTTAAGGTTTGGGTTAGGTATAAAGAAAGAGAGTTGGTTAGGGTTAGGGCTAGGGTTAGGGTTAGGGGTGGGGTTAGGGTTGGGGTTAGGGTTGGGGTTAGGATTATGATCAGGGTTAGGCATAAAGAAAAATAGTTGGTTAGGGTTAGGGCTAGGGTTGGGGGTGGGGTTAGGATTAGGTTTAGGGTTAGGGTTAGGGTAAGGCATAAAGAAAATAGTTGGTTAGAGTTAGGGTTGGGGTTGGGGTTGGGGTTAGGGTTAGGGTTAGGAATATGATTAGGGTTAGGCAAAATAGTTGGTTAGGGTTAGGGCTAGGGTTGGGGGTGGGGTTGGGGTTAGGGTTAGGCATAAAGAAAAAGAGTTGGTTAGGGTTAGGGTTAGGGTTAGGGTTAGGGTTAGGGTTAGGGTTAGGGTTAGGGTTACGGTTGGGGGTGGGGTTTGGATTAGGGTTAAGGTTTGGGTTAGGCATAAAGAAAGGGAGTCTGTTAGGGTTAGGGCTAGGGCTAGGGTTAGGGTTGGAGTTAGGGTTGGGGTTAGGTTTGAGGTTAGGGTTAGGGTTAGGGCTAGGGTTGGGGGTGGGGTTGGGGTTAGGGTTAGGCATGAAGAAAAATAGTTGGTTAGGGTTAGGGCTAGGGTTGGGGTGGGGTTAGGATTAGGGTTAGAGTTAGGGTTAGGCATAAAGAAAAAGAGTTGGTTATGGTTAGGGTTTGGGTTGGGGTTGGGGTTAGGGTTGGGGTTAGGATTATGATTAGGGTTAGGCATAAAGGAAAAAATAGTTGGTTTGGGTTAGGGCTAGGGTTGGGGGTGGGGTTAGGATTAGGGTTTGGGTTAGGCATAAAGAAGGGAGTGGGTTAGGGTTATGGCTCGGGTTAGGGTTGGGGTTAGGGTTGGGGTTGCGGTTGGGGTTAGGGTTAGGGTTGGGGTTAGGATTAGGATTAGGGTTAGGCATAAAGAAAAAGAGTTGGTTAGGGTTAGGGCTAGGGTTGGGGGTGGGGTTAGGATTAGGGTTAGGGTTAGGCATAAAGAAAGAGAGTTGGTTAGGGTTGGGGTTGGGGTTGGGGTTGGGGTTAGGGTTAGGGTTAGGCATAAAGAAAATAGTTGGTTAGGGTTAGGGTTAGGGTTGGGGGTGGGGTTAGGATTAGGGTTAAGGTTTGGGTTAGGCATAAAGAAAGAGAGTTGGTTAGGGTTAGTGCTAGGGTTAGGGTTGGGGTTGGGGTTGGGGTTATGGTTAGGATTATGATTAGGGATAGGCATAAAGAAAAATAGTTGGTTAGGGTTAGGGCTAGAGTTGGGGGTGGGGTTAGGATTAGGTTTAGGATTAGGTTTAGGATTAGGGTTAGGGTTAGGCATAAAGAAAAATAGTTGGTTAGGGTTAGGGTTAGGGTTAGGGTTAGGGTTGGGGTTGGGGTTAGGGTTAGGGTTAGGATTATGATTAGGGTTAGGCATAAAGAAAATAGTTGGTTAGGGTTAGGGCTAGGGTTGGGGGTGGGGTTAGTATTAGGGTTAGGGTTTGGGTTAGGCATAAAGAAGAGAGTTGGTTAGGGTTGGGGCTAGGGTCTGGGTTAGGGTTGGGGTTGGGGTTGGGGTTAGCGTTAGGGTTGGGGTTGGGATTAGGCATAAAGAAAAAGAGATGGTTAGGGTTAGGGCTAGGGTTGGGGGTGGGGTTAGTATTAGGGTTAGGGTTTGGGTTAGGCATAAAGAAGAGAGTTGGTTAGGGTTGGGGCTAGGGTTAGGGTTGCGGTTAGGGTTGGTGTTGGGGTTGGGGTTAGGGTTAGGGTTGGAGTTGGGATTAGGCATAAAGAAAAAGAGATGGTTAGGGTTAGGGCTAGGGTTGGGGGTGGGGTTAGTATTAGGGTTAGGGTTTGGGTTAGGCATAAAGAAGAGAGTTGGTCAGGGTTGGGGCTAGGGTTAGGGTTGGGGTTGGGGTTAGGGTTGGGGTTGGGGTTAGGGTTAGGGTTGGGGTTGGGATTAGGCATAAAGAAAAAGAAATGGGTAGGGTTAGGGCTAGGGTTGGGGGTGGGGTTAGGGTTAGGGTTAGGGTTAGGGTTAGGGTTTAGGTTTAGGGTTAGGGTTAGGGTTAGGGTTGGGGTTAGGTTTAGGATTAGGGTTAGGCATAAAGGAAAAAAAGTTGGTTAGGGTTAGGGCTAGGGTTGGGGTGGTGTTAGTATCAGGGTTAGGGTTTGGGTTAGGCATAAAGAAGAGAGTTGGTTATGGTTAGGGCTAGGGTTAGGGTTGGGGTTGGGGTTGGGGTTAGGGTTAGGGTTAGGTTTAGGGTTGGGGTTAGGGTTAGGGTTAGGCATAAAGAAAAAGACTTGGTTAGGGTTAGGGCTAGGGTTGGGGGTGGGTTTAGGGTTAGGGTTAGGCATAAAGAAAGAGGGTTGGTTAGGGTTAGGGTTAGGGTTGGGGTTAGGGTTGGGGTTGGGGTTGGGGTTAGGATTAGGATTAGGATTAGGGTTAGGGTTAGGCATAAAGAAAAAGAGTTGGTTAGGGTTAGGGCTAGGGTTGGGGGTGGGGTTAGGATTAGGGTTAGCGTTTGGGTTATGCATAAAGAAAGAGAGTTGGTTAGGGTTAGGGCTAGGGTTAGAGTTGGGGTTAGGGTTAGGGTTAGAGTTGGGGTTGGCGTTGGGGTTAGGGTTAGGATTAGGATTAGGGTTAGGCATAAAGAAAAATAGTTTGTTAGGGTTAGGGCTAGGGTTGGGGGTGGGGTTAGGATTAGGGTTAGGGTTAGGGTTAGGCATAAAGAAAGAACGTTGGTTAGGG
>NC_084732.1:7617093-7619593 GCF_033978785.1 Entelurus aequoreus | reverse complement strand
ATATATATATATATATATATATATATATATATATATGCCGGGTTTTAATCTACCCGGCAACAAGCACTTGATATAAAATAAATGCAGGTGCGCTTGGTTTTAATCTACCCGGCAACAAGCACTTGATATAAAATAAATGCAGGTGCGCTGTGCTTTAATCTACCTGGCAACAAGCACTTTATATAAAATAAATGAAGATGAGCTGTTTTTTTTTTCTACCCGGCAACAAGCACTTGACTTAAAATAAATGCAGGTGCGCTGTGCTTTAATCTACCCGGTAACAAGCATTTGATATACTATAAATGGAGGTGCGCTTGGTTTTAATCTACCCGGCAACAAGCACTTTATATTAAATATATGCAGGTGCACTGGGTTTTAATCTACCTGGCAACAATCACTTGATATAAAAGAAATGCAGGGGCGCTGGGTTATATTCTACCCGGCAACAAGCACTTGATATAAAATAAATGCAGGTGCACTTGATATAAAATAAATGCAGGTATGCTGGGTTTTAATCTACCCGGCAACAAGAACTTGATATAAAATATATGCATGTGCGCTGGGCTTTAATCTACCCGGCAACAAGCACTTGATATAAAATAAATGGAGGCGCGTTTGGTTTTAATCTACCTGGCAACAAGCACTTTATATAAAATAAATGAAGATGAGCTGGTTTTTTTTCTACCCGGCAACAAGCACTTGACTTAAAATAAATGCAGGTGCGCTGTGCTTTAATCTACCCGGTAACAAGCATTTGATATACTATAAATGGAGGTGCGCTTGGTTTTAATCTACCCGGCAACAAGCACTTTTTATTAAATATATGCAGGTGCACTGGGTTTTAATCTACCTGGCAACAATCACTTGATATAAAAGAAATGCAGGGGCGCTCGGTTATATTCTACCCGGCAACAAGCACTTGATATAAAATATATGCAGGTGCACTGGGTTTTATTCTACCGGCAACACACACTTGATATAAAATAAATGCAGGTGCGCTGGGTTTTATTCTACCCAGAAACAAGCACTTTATATTAAATATATGCAGGTGCACTGGGTTTTAATCCACCTGGCAAAAATCACTTGATATAAAAGAAATGCAGGTGCAATGGGTTTTAATCTACCCGGCAACACACACTTGATATAAAATAAATGCAGGTGCACTGGGTTTTATTCTACCCGGCAACACACACTTGATATAAAATAAATGCAGGTGCGCTGGGTTTTATTCTACCCAGAAACAAGCACTTGATATAAAATAAATACAGGTGCGCTGTGCTTTAATCTACCCGGTAACAAGCACTTGATATTAAAAAAATACAGGTGCACTGGATTTTAATCTACCCGGCAACAAGCACTTGATATAAAATAAATGGAGTTGCGCGCTTGGTTTTAATCTACCCGGCAACAAGAACTCGATATAAAATATATGCACGTGCGCTGGGCTTTAATCTACCCGGAAACAAGCACTTGATATAAAATAAATGCAGGTGCGCAGGATTTTAATCTACCCGGCAACAAGCACTTGATATAAAATAAATGCAGTTGCTCGCTTGGTTTTAATCTACCCGGCAACAAGAACTTGATATAAAATATATGCATGTGCGCTGGGCTTTAATCTACCCGGAAACAAGCACTTGATATAAAATAAATGCAGGTGCGCAGGATTTTAATCTACCTGGTAACAAGCACTTGATATAAAATAAATGGAGGTGCACTTGGTTTTAATCTACCCGGCAACAAGCACTTGATATAAAATATATGCAGGTGCTCTGGACTTTAATCTACCCGGCAACAAGCACTAGATATAAAATAGTGGCAGGTGCTCTGGATTTTAATCTACCCGGCAACAAGCACTTGATATAAAATAAATGGAGGTGCGCTGGGTTTTAATCTACCCGGCAACAAGCACTTGATATAAAATAAATGGAGGTGTGCTGAACTTTAATCTACCCGGCAACAAGCACTAGATATAAAATAGTGGCAGGTGCACTGGGCTTTAATCTACCCGGCAACAAGCACTTGATATTAAATAAATGCAGGTGCCCTGGGCTTTAATCTACCCGGCAACAAGCACATCAAAGACAGTTATTCTTGTTATGGACAGGAAATGCCTCCTTGGCTCCTCCCCTCGTGTCCTACCACCTAGATGACAAACTGAGGACGCCCCCTCCCCGCGTAATAACCCCCCTCTCACTTCAAAGTGAAACCGGGGAATCCCAAATCCTCATCGTGTGGAGGTGTCGGCTGATGAGGGCGGCCATTTCCTCGCTAAATGCTCTTTAGATGTCTCAAGAAAGAGAAAGAGCGATTGCACCTGGGAGGACGAGCTCGCTACCGTTCCTGCCACAGGAAGTAGATTTCTATCACGCCCAAACACGGTCACTCAAATGAAGTATTTCAATCCAAACAACCATCATTCCTTGGAAGAGAACCAGCAGTTGCTCTCGAGAGTTCTGCACATTTTTGGTCAAAATCAAATTGAGGGTTTAAGATTTAG
>NC_084732.1:7592093-7607093 GCF_033978785.1 Entelurus aequoreus | reverse complement strand
AAAAATGTTTTAATTTTTTTGCGAAATATGACATCAATTACAAGGGCTGCAACTACCGATTATTTTAGTAATCGAGTAATCTGTCGATTATTTTGTTCGATTAATCGCAATAAACACACTTTATTGTTGTTATTATTGTTAAAATAAAAAATACAAAATTTATGCTTAATAATTTTTTCATAAATGCGAATAAATATAGAAAATGAACTTTTAACACACGTCGTGTTTTTTTTGGGTTTTTTTACACTTTTTTCCGAAAAAAAAAAAGTTTTCAATATGTCTTTTTTGCGAAATATGACATCAAATACTAGGGGCTGCAACTACCGGTTATTTTAGTAATCGAGTAATCTGTCGATTAGTTTGTTCGATTAATCACATTAAACACACTTTATTGTTGTTATTATTGTTAAAATAAAACATTAAAAAAATGATGCTTGCAATAACCTCAATAATGTTTTTTTATAAATGCAAATAAATATAGTAAATGAACTTTTAACACGCGCTTAAGTTGTGTGTTTTGTTTTTTTTTACACTTATTTCCGAAATTGTATTTATTTTCTATTTTTTTTTGTCGATTAGTTTGTTCAATGAATCGCATTAAACACACTTTATAGCTTCAATATGTATAATTTGGGGGGAAATTGTCAAAATAAAAATGTATGCTTGCAATAGCCTCAATATTTTTTTTTTATAAATTAATAAGTAAAGTAATCGAGTAATCTGTCGATTAGTTTGTTCGATTAATCGCATTAAACACACTTTATTGTTGATATTATTGTTAAAATTAAAAATACAAAATTTATGCTTAATAATTTTTTGTATAAATGCGAATAAATATAGAAAATGCACTTTTAACACACGTCGTGGTTTTTTTTGTGGGTTTTTTTACACTTTTTTCCGAAAAAAAAAAATGTTTTAAGTTTTTTTGCGAAATATGACATCAATTACAAGGGCTGCAACTACCGATTATTTTAGTAATCGAGTAATCTGTCGATTAGTTTGTTCGATTAATCGCATTAAACACACTTTATTGTTGATATTATTGTTAAAATTAAAAATACAAAATTTATGCTTAATAATTTTTTTTATAAATGCGAATAAATATAGAAAATGCACTTTTAACACACGTCGTGTTTTTTTTGTGTTTTTTTTACACTTTTTTTCCGAAAAAAAAAATGTTTTAAGTTTTTGGCGAAATATGACATCAATTACAAGGGCTGCAACTACCGATTATTTTAGTAATCGAGTAATCTGTCGGTTAGTTTGTTCGATTAATCGCATTAAACACACTTTATTTTTGATATTGTTGTTAAAATAAAAAATACAAAATTATGCTTAATAATTTTTTTTATAAATGCGAATAAATATAGAAAATGCACTTTTAACACACGTCGTGTTTTTTTGTTTGTTTTTTTTTACACTTTTTTCCGAAAAAAAAAAATGTTTTAATTTTTTTGCGAAATATGACATCAATTACAAGGGCTGCAACTACCGATTATTTTAGTAATCGAGTAATCTGTCGATTATTTTGTTCGATTAATCGCAATAAACACACTTTATTGTTGTTATTATTGTTAAAATAAAAAATACAAAATTTATGCTTAATAATTTTTTTCATAAATGCGAATAAATATAGAAAATGAACTTTTAACACACGTCGTGTTTTTTTTGGGTTTTTTTACACTTTTTTCCGAAAAAAAAAAAGTTTTCAATATGTTTTTTTTGCGAAATATGACATCAAATACTAGGGCTGCAACTACCGGTTATTTTAGTAATCGAGTAATCTGTCTATTAGTTTGTTCGATTAATCACATTAAACACACTTTATTGTTGTTATTATTGTTAAAATAAAACATTAAAAAAATGATGCTTGCAATAACCTCAATAATGTTTTTTTATAAATGCAAATAAATATAGTAAATGAACTTTTAACACGCGCTTAAGTTGTGTGTTTTGTTTTTTTTTACACTTTTTTCCGAAATTGTATTTATTTTCTATTTTTTTTGTCGATTAGTTTGTTCAATGAATCGCATTAAACACACTTTATAGCTTCAATATGTATAATTTGGGGGGAAATTGTCAAAATAAAAAATGTATGCTTGCAATAGCCTCAATATTTTTTTTTTAATAAATAATAAGTAAAGTAATCGAGTAATCTGTCGATTAGTTTGTTCGATTAATCGCATTAAACACACTTTATTGTTGATATTATTGTTAAAATTAAAAATACAAAATTTATGCTTAATAATTTTTTGTATAAATGCGAATAAATATAGAAAATGCACTTTTAACACACGTCGTGTTTTTTTGTGTTTTTTTTTACACTTTTTTCCGAAAAAAAAAAAATGTTTTAAGTTTTTTTGCGAAATATGACATCAATTACAAGGGCTGCAACTACCGATTATTTTAGTAATCGAGTAATCTGTCGATTAGTTTGTTCGATTAATTGCATTAAACACACTTTATTGTTGATATTATTGTTAAAATTAAAAATACAAAATTTATGCTTAATAATTTTTTTTATAAATGCGAATAAATATAGAAAATGCACTTTTAACACACGTCGTGTTTTTTTTGTGTTTTTTTTACACTTTTTTCCGAAAAAAAAAATGTTTTAAGTTTTTTTGCGAAATATGACATCAATTACAAGGGCTGCAACTACCGATTATTTTAGTAATCGAGTAATCTGTCGATTAGTTTGTTTGATTAATCGCATTAAACACACTTTATTGTTAATATTATTGTTAAAAAAAGTAATGTTTGATCCTGTTCTGTCTCCCCGTAATTTTTTATACTGTTCTGTCTCCCTGTAATATTTTATCCTGTTCTGTCTCTCTGTAATGTTGATCCTGTTCTCTCTCCCTGTAATGTTTGATCCTGTTCTGTCTCCCTGTAATGTTTGATCCTGTTCTGTCTCTTTGTAATGTTTGATCCTGTTCTGTCTCCCTGTAATGTATGATCCTGTTCTGCCTCCCTGTAATGTTTGATCCTGTTCCATCTCCCTGTAATGTTTGATCCTGTTCTTTCTCCCTGTAATGTTTGATCCTGTTCTGTCTCCCCGTAATGTTTGATCCTGTTCTGTCTCCCTGTAATGTTTGATCCTGTTCTGTCTCCCCATAATGTTTGATCCTGTTCTGTCTCCCCGTATTGTATGATCCTGTTTTGTCTACCTGTAATGTTTGATCCTGTTCTGTCTCTCTGTAATGTTGATCCTGTTCTCTCTCCATGTAATGTTTGATCCTGTTCTGTCTCCTGTAATGTCTGATCCTGTTCCGTCTCCCCGTAATGTTTGATCCTGTTCCGTCTCCCTGTAATGTTTGATCCTGTTCTGTCTCCCCGTAATGTTTGATCCTGTTCTGTCTCCCTGTAATGTTTGATCCTGTTCTGTCTCCCCGTAATGTTTGATCCTGTTCTGTTTCCCCGTAATCTTTGATCCTGTTATGTGTCCCCGTAATGTTTGATCCTGTTCTGTCTCCCTGTAATGTTTGATCCTGTTCTGTCTCCCCGTAATGTTTGATCCTGTTCTGTCTCCCTGTAATGTTTGATCCTGTTCTGCCTCCCTGTAATGTTTGATCCTGTTCCATCTCCCTGTAATGTTTGATCCTGTTCTTTCTCCCTGTAATGTTTGATCCTGTTCCGTCTCCCCGTAATGTTTGATCCTGTTCTGTCTCCCTGTAGTGTTTGATCCTGTTCTGTCTCCCCGTAATGTTTGATCCTGTTCTGTCTCCCCATAATGTTTGATCCTGTTCTGTCGCTACTAGGGCTGCAACTACCGAATATTTTAGTAATCGAGTAATCTGTCGATTATTTTGTTTGATTAATCGCATTAAACACACTTTATTGTTGATATTATTGTTAAAATAAAAAATACAAAATTTATGCTTAATAATTTTTTTTATAAATGCGAATAAATATAGAAAATGAACTGTGTTTTTTTTTTTTTTACACTTTTTTCCCCCCAAAAAATGTTTTAAGTTTTTTTTGCGAAATATGACATCAAATACTAGGACTGCAACTACCGATTATTTTAGTAATCGAGTAATCTGTCGATTATTTTGTTCGATTAATCACATTAAACACACTTTATTGTTGATATTATTGTCAAAATAAAAAATACAATATTTATGCTTAATAATTTTTTTTATAAATGCGAATAAATATAGAAAATGAACTTTTAACACACGTTGTGTGTTTTTTTTTTTTACACTTTTTTCCCAAAAAAAAATGTTTTAAGTTTTTTTTGCGAAATATGACATCAAATACTAGGACTGCAACTACCGATTATTTTAGTAATCGAGTAATCTGTCGATTATTTTTGTTCCATTAATCGCATTAAACACACTTTATTGTTGATATTATTGTTAAAATAAAAAATACAAAATTTATGCTTAATAATTTTTTTATAAATGCGAATAAATATAGAAAATGAACTTTTAACACACGTTGTGTGTTTTTTTTTTTTTTACACTTTTTTCCAAAAAAAAAATGTTTTAAGTTTTTTTTGCAAAATATGACATCAATTACTAGGACTGCAACTACCGATTATTTTAGTAATAAAGTAATCTGTCAATTATTTTGTTCGATTAATCGCATTAAACACACTTTATAGCCTCAATGTGTATAATTTTGGGGAAAATTGTTAAAATAAAAAATAAAACATTTATGCTTGCAATAACCTCAATTTTTTTTGTTTTATAAATGCGAATACATATAGAAATAAACTTTTAACACGCGCTTAAGTTGTGTTTTTTTTTTTTTACACTTTTTTCCGAAAAAAACCTATTTTTTTTTTTTCGAGATTATTTTGTTCGATTAATCGCATTAAACACACTTTATAGCCTCATTGTGTATCATTTGGGGGAAAATAGTTAAAATAAAAATAAAAAATGTATACTTGCAATAACCTCAATACATTTTTGAATAAATGCAAAAATGTACTTTTAACACGCGCTTAAGTTGTGTTTTTTTCTATATACACTTAAATGTTCATTACACATCCCATTTTATATTATTTAATTATCTTTATTATTTTAAGTTTAAAAGTGCTTTTAATTCCTTTTTTGTGTTATAGCTGAAATCTGTATCGCCATATAAGTGTTCTATACGGGTCGATATCGCACATTTTTGCTATTTTTAATTTTAAACTGCGGCCCTCTTCAATAGCCCTGTTCTTCATCAACTTCCGGTCTATCCTTTGATAATACGTTTTTAATTTTGTTTGTTTGTTTGTTTGTTTTATGCCTTTGTTGTCACAGAAAACTTAGGTATAGTTTTTTTTGTACAGCCCCCCCGAAAAAAAACAAACAAAAAAAAGTTTTTTGAACAGTAACACAGGGTTTGAATATTTCATGAAGTGGTTCTTTGGCGTACCACTAGATGGAGCCAAGAAGCACTGACCCAGACCCTGAAAAAGGTACCCGTTCAGTTTTTATTGCTTGATACTGTACCCGTATCTCAACTTTTTTGTAAGGGGCGCTGGAAGACGGCAGACCCGTCAGCGATCCTGTTCTGTCTCCCTGTAATGTTTGATCCTGTTCTGTCTCCCTGTAATGTTTGATCCTGTTCTGTCGCCCTGTAATGTTTGATCCTGTTCTGTCTCCCTGTAAGGTTTGATCCTGTTCTGTCGCCCTGTAATGTTTGACCCTGTTCTGTCTACCTGTAATGTTTGATCCTGATATGTCTCCCCGTAATGTTTGATCCTGTTCTGTCTCCCCGTAATGTTTGATCCTGTTCTGTCTCCCCGTATTATTTGACCCTGTTTTGTCTCCCTGTAATATTTGATCCTGTTCTGTCTCGCTGTAATGTTGATCCTGTTCTCTCTCCCTGTAATGTTTGATCCTGTTCTGTCTCCCTGTAATGTTTGATCCTGTTCTGTCTCTTTGCAATGTTTGATCCTGTTCTGTCTCCCTGTAATGTATGATCCTGTTCTGTCTCCCTGTAATGTTTGATCCTGTTCTGTCTCCCCATAATGTTTGATCCTGTTCTGTCTCCCCGTATTGTATGATCCTGTTTTGTCTCCCTGTAATGTTTGATCCTGTTCTGTCTCTCTGTAATATTGATCCTGTTCTCTCTCCCTGTAATGTTTGATCCTGTTCCGTCTCCCCGTAATGTTTGATCCTGTTCCGTCTCCCTGTAATGTTTGATCCTATTCTGTCTCCCTGTAATGTTTGAACCTGTTCTGTCTCCTGTAATGTTTGATCCTGTTCCGTCTCCCTGTAATGTTTGATCCTGTTCTGTCTCCCCGTAATGTTTGATCCTGTTCTGTCTCCCTGTAATGTTTGATCCTGTTCTGCCTCCCTGTAATGTTTGATCCTGTTCCATCTCCCTGTAATGTTTGATCCTGTTCTTTCTCCCTGTAATGTTTGATCCTGTTCTGTCTCCCCGTAATGTTTGATCCTGTTCTGTCTTCCTGTAGTGTTTCATCCTGTTCTGTCTCCCCGTAATGTTTGATCCTGTTCTGTCTTCCTGTAGTGTTTCATCCTGTTCTGTCTCCCCGTAATGTTTGATCCTGTTCTGTCTCCCCATAATGTTTGATCCTGTTCTGTCGCCCCATAATTTTTGATCCTGTTCTGTCTCCCTGTAATGTTTGATCCTGTTCTGTCTCCCTGTAATGTTTGATCCTGTTCTGTCTCCCCGTAATTTTTGATACTGTTCTGTCTCCCTGTAATGTTTGATCCTGTTCCGTCTCCCTGTAAAGTTGGTTCCTGTTTTGTCTCCCTGTAATGTTTGATCCTGTTCTGTCTCCCTGTAATGTTTGTCTGATGTTGAATGGGATTGTGGCGTGTTAGTAACTTCCTGTCCTCGGTCCTCCTCAGACTACGCCTTCGCCACCCCGGTGGAGGTGGACGCTCTGGGACGCTACCTGAGCCACGACGTGGGCCGGCGAGGACGCCGGGGCCGGAGGTCGGCCCCGGCGTCCCTGCACTACCGCTTCTCGGTCTTCGGCCGGGACGTGCACCTGGACCTGGAGCCGTCCCCGGTGGTGGGCCGGGCTTCACCGTGCAGACGCTGGGCTCGGAGGGCGTCGCCACGGTGACGGAGGGCGACGCGTTCCGGGGCTGCCTCTATCAGGGATTTATTCGGAACCTGTCCTCATCCTCGGCGGCCCATATCCACGTGTTCGGGACTGGTAAGTCTTTAAGTAGCGCCGGGTGAAAAACCTGTCGTGGCTGTAGGCAACCTCTTGTCTTTTATTGATTTTTTGATTTTTTTAAATCAGTCAGCATCCAGCAGCTTTTCCTTTGCACTTTCTCATGCACTCCAAATCATGATCAAATACATTCCTGGTTACACAATATGTAAATAATAGTGATGCAAGGCTTAATAATCATAAACGGTGGTAAAATGCCACATTTAAATCACGGTAAAACCGGGACTGACTCTTTATTTCCTGGAAAGGAGAATGGATGGATGGATGGAACTTAGCATACTTGCCAACCTTGAGACCTCCAATATCGGGAGGTGGGGGGTGGGGGGCTTGGTCGGGTGTAGTTGGGGCGGGGGGGGGGGGGGGGGGGGGGGGTGTTGGGGGCGTGGTTGGGGGCGTGGTTATTTACAGCTAGAATTCACCAACTCGAGTATTTCATATATATTTCATATATATATATATATTTATATATATATATATATATACGTATGAAATACTTGACTTTCAGTGAATTCTAGCTATATATATATATATATATATATATATATATATATATATATATATATATAATTATTTTATTTACATAGAAAAAAAAAAATACTTGAATTTCAGTGTTCCGGTGGCTATCCATTAGATGGCAGTATTGTCCTGTTTAACTTCTCCGTTCATGATGAGTATATCATTTCGGCCACCGTGTTCAATGGAGAAGTCTGTTCTACAAAGTTCTGTTCTAAGTCTGTTGTAAAAGCCCTAGATGTTATGACGTCATTGGCAGGCAAGCTGTTTATATTGTGGGAAAGCGGACGTGAGAACAGGCTGTCCCCACTCAGTCTCAGGTCCGCATTGAGCTGGAGGGGGCGTGGCCTCCAGCTCCGGCTGAATACCGGAGTTTGTCGGGAGAAAATCTCTGCCGGGAGGTTGTCGGGAGAGGCGCTGAATACCGGGATTCTCCCGCTAAAAACGGGAGGGTTGGCAAGTATGGAACTTAGTGATCACACAATCACTTGCTTCAATCAACAGGTCAGGTATCTAAACTTGCTCATCAATCTTTTAAGTATTTCCGGTATTTCCACTGCCAACTAGTGGCCTGGCATGCACACTACAACAACATTGTTTTGCCATGTGGGAGTAAACTTGTGAGTGTCCTGATTTGAAATAGTCTTCAGTGTTGTTCCAAAGCTCGGAGCGGAACGGGGGCGACGTCCCACTCTGTCTATATATCCAAGTACCACGGTCTATGTTGGTGTTGTGAGTCTGCTAAACAAAAGACTTCGGCACTCTCGCCAAGAGTCCTTGGATTAAGTGCAAACGAGGAGAGGAGTCCATTGAGGGGGAGATTAGGGTGGGATTACCAACAATGGCGGGCCGGAAGAAAAGAGGGTGACATCATGAATGGCCAGAGAGAGAAAGTGTTGTGGGAGGATCCTACGACGCTTTGTCCCGCTTCGGACTCTCCAGGGAAGGCCTGTTGGTCTCCTCCGAGAGAGACGAACTGTTGGTGTCAGAGGGGGCAGCCTCCTTGTCTGCCGGGCTTCTGGACGTGAGCGCGCCAACAGATGGAAGTCTTGTTATTCATGAGGAATTAAGAGCAGGGATTTGCCGCAGCAAAGCCTCGTTAATTGCACCGTTTTTTAATTATTTCTCGGGACGTCCTTGAAGGCTCCGGTGGAGTGTCAGTCGCCAAGAGAACCACACTAAGAGGTCCTCTCATCTGAACTTGTCGCGGACCTCCACGGTCTCCTTTCTGTTCGCCCATGACAGAAAACATATTTATGTTTTATAGCCAACAAAACCTACTTCAAGAAGTACTTGAAAAATGCAAGGTAAAGGATTAAGTACCGTAGCCCCCCTCCACTGCCGCCCAGTGAGTGATCTGCAGCCAGTGCTGGCTGCATTTGTACCTGTCTACTTCCTGGACACAACAGCTAAATTGGGTCGCCGGGGCGGCTTCATGAGCCGAGCCTTGGACTTGCATCTGCTCCCTGGTGGTCTGCAGGCTGACAGTGATGTAGTGCCCGCTGTTACATGCCAGCTTCAGAGGAGGGTGTGTGTGTCCTTTGTTTCTGATGCGAGCTCTTTCCCGCACAAGACTAATGGCTTTGTGGAGGACTTGAAGTGGCCACTGAAAGTTGTGCAAAGTGAGCTCCTACATAAATGTGGCCTACTAGTACTAGCGTCACCTCTTTGCCGCCTGCTAGACACACACTACTTCAATACAACTACTCCAGGCTATATACTACTATATTATGTCAAGCCAATGGGCAATAGAATTCCCCACAGGGTCACTCACTGGCAGATCATTCTGTTATGGTTTGGTGAGCGTCGCTTGCAGCGTGACCCCACGGATGCAGGGAACGGCAGGCATAACACAAGTAAAACTAGATTTAATTGCACCAGGAAGAAACACATACAGCACACCAAGCAACAGTTTACAGAGTAGAATTTGTCCAGCACTGAAGGAGGGAACCAGGTGGAACTAGCAATTAGCCTCAGGTGTGCTGGTACAAACACAGAGACCAAAGAGGAAATACTGACACAACAAGAGCACCAGGACAGGAAGTGATTCTAAAAAAGAAGTAAATAACAAAACAATAATAGTCCATAAAGGATCCTGACATAATGCCCCCTCCCCAAAATAACGGATTCCAGAGGTTCTAGGACAGTCCTTAATGTTAACAAAACACCCAGAACTAACAGGGGACAGAGGGAGGAATGGCGAAGGGTCACCAAACTGCGCCTTTGTCTCAAAGGGCCGACCAACAGTCAAGGCCATGTGTCCCCGCAACTAGCGGGGAAGAAGCCAGGTATCGGTGAAGGGTGGAACACTACTTCAACATACCCCACAACTACTTGTGTACTACTCCAGGATATATATTCTACTATTATGTCAAGCCGATGGGGCAATATAATTCCCCACAGGGTCACTCACTGGCAGGATCATTCTGTTACGTTTGGTGAGCGTCGCTCGCAGCGTGACCACGGATGCGGGGGAACGGCAGGCAATAAAACTAAGTTCAAATTGCAACAGGAGGGGGGGGGGGGGGGGGGGGGGACAGCACACCAAGCAACACCAGCACTGAAAGAGGGAACCCGGTGGGACTAACAATTAGCCTCAGGTGTGCTGGTAAAAAAGACAAAGACCAAACAGGAAATACTGACAAAACAAGTGCACCAGGACAGGAAGGGATTCTAAAAAAGAAAGTGGATAACAAAACAACAATAGTCATAAAGGATCATGACATAATGCCCCCACCCCCAAAATTACGGATTCCAGAGGTTCTATGACAGTCCTTAATGTAAAGAAAACACCCAAAACTAACGGGATATAGATATAGATTTATTGGTCCCCTTGGGGAAATTCATTTTCACTGCCGTACATTTGAACAACGGAGGGAGGAATGGCGAAGGGTCCCCAAACTGCACCTTTGTCTCAAAGGGCCACCCAACAGTCAAGGCCATGTGTCCCCGCAGCTCGAGGGACAGGAAGAGGTTCAAGCCCATGTCCTGGCCGTTGCTGCATGGACTGGCCACCGTTGTGGCCGACGAGAAGAAGAAAGATAAATGCCAGAAGGGCGCTCCTGCAGCAGGCGATGAAGACGCGCGTCACACAGGCGCCTCTGTAGCAGGCGAGGACGGCGAGCAGGCTAACAGACTCAGGTGACGACCGCACTGTGAGAAAAACAGGTGACACCACCGAGGGAGAGACAGGCGATGGCCTTGCCAGAATGTCGGCATCATGGACGAGCCCACCGGCGCACAAGAGAAAACTGCTAGCGACGTCGCTGATGAAGTCATCCAAGTAGGGAGAAGGAGCGACGTGGACACCCTCACTGGAGCAGGATGTAGCTGTGCCTCCCCAGGTGCACAACTTCTCATAGCCCCCCCCGGTCCCAGACGTCCCCAAAGAGTCCAACAGATGACAGGGACGGTTAAGGGGGAGCTTGAGGGAGAAGCACGTGGCCATCAGAGCAAAAATCTTGTCAAGCCGCTGGGCAATAGAATTCCCCGCAGGGTCACACACTGGCTGGATCATTCTGTCAAGGCTTGGCGAGCGTCACTTGCGGCGTGGCCCCAAGGATGTAGAGAACGGCAGGCGGGATGCAGGTAAAACTAGATTTGATTGCAACAGGAAGCAGGGAACAAACACAGACAGCACACCAAAGCAACAGTCTACAAAGTGAAATGATCCAGCACTGAAGGAGGGAACCGGGTAGAACGAAATAGAACTGTGGAAGTTGCCCTCCCGTGGGTTTTCCTGATCACGACAGATCCTCTTGTGAGCCCGGTAGTCAGGTTTGACAATTGTTTTTATTCCTGCACACGCCACGACAGCACACTGCTCTGCGACTTTTCAGTCCTTGTTTTGAGTCTTTCTCTCGGCGTCTCTCTCTCTCGCTCCAACTCCCATTCCAACCATACTTGCCAACCTTGAGACCTTCGAATTCGGGAGATTGGGGAGGTTGAGGTGGGCAGGGTTGGGGGGCGGGGTTTGGTGGTAGCGGGGGTGTATATTGTAGCCCAGAAGAGTTAGAGATGCAAGGGATTCTGGGTATTTGTTCTGTTGTGTTTATGTTGTGTTACGGTGTGGATGTTCTCCCGAAATGTGTTTGTCATTCTTGTTTGGTGTGGTTTCACAGTGTGGCGCATATTTGTAACAGTGTTAAAGTTGTTTATACGGCTACCCTCAGTGTGACCTGTATGGCTGTTGATCAAGTATGTCTTGCAGTCCCTTTCGTGTGTATGCAGAAGCCGCATACAACATGTGACTGGGCCGGCACGCTGTTTGTATGGTGAAAAAGCGGACGCGTCGACAGGTTGTAGAGGACGCTAAAGGCAGTGCCATCACGGCACGCCCTTAATATTGTTGTCCGGGTGAAAATCGGGAGAAATTCGGGAGGATGGTTGCCGCGGGAGATTTTCGGGAGGGGCACTGAAATCCGGGACTCTCCCGGAAAAATCGGGAGGGTCGGCAAGTATGATTCCAACTCCAACTCCAACCACGTGTCTCGTCCGGCTGCTGCTAATAAGGGCGACAGGTGATTAGATAACAAGCCCCAGCTGGGCAATCTACTCACCTGCCGCTGGCTTCGAGGCCGGTCCTTACACACCCCGCTCCGCGGCAGGCCCGCAGACCACGCCACCCCTCCACAAGAACTAATTAACATTTAGCATCAGGTGTGCTGGAATCTAAAAGAAAACGGTGCTTCAAAACACAGAGACCAGACAGGAAATACCGACAAACAAGCTACATAATTAGCGGAATAATTCTTCAATGTTTACTCCCAAATAATGAAATAAATGAATATTATAACAAATGGTCAATTTTCTTTTGAGCTTTGATGAGCGTCAGAGTTGCGTTAGCTTCTCCAGTCTGGGAAGCTACGTGCCGTTAGCTTGACACTCCAGCGCCATTAGAATGACAGCTGAAGTGTCGCTAACAGGTCGCCGTGTGAGCATGTCCGAGAGTCACGCTCCTATTTCCATTTGTATAGACCGCCGAGTGAGGGGTCCTTGTGTCTCCCCCCCCCCCCCCCCCCCCCCCGCTGGCTCCTCGTGGTACAACCCGGGTGGGTGGGGGGACGACTCGTGTCCCCTTTTGACGTGGCTTGTTAGCGCGTTTGCTAACATCAACAACAAAGGCTGCAGCCCGGCACCCTGCTGTGATCCTTAGCTAGTTGTTTGTGGGAGAGAGCCTTCAAAACAAACATGCTTCTTGTGATGACAGGATCTTACTCATGTGGACATTCTTTTAAAATCAATAGGGTTTAGCGTTAGCCCCGCCCACTGACTTTGATTTTTTTTCTTACGTTTTAATGTTTTGTAGTTTTTATATACAGGTATATTTTTTATTTGAACGTTTTATAGTTTTTACGTTAACGTTTTAACGTTAACATTTTATAGTTGTTATTACAGTTTGATAGTTATTGCATTTTGTATTTTTTAATGTTTTTAATGTTTTGTAGTTTTTATGTTATTAACATTTTATAGTTTTTATGTTATTAACGTTTTGTCATTAAAAATATATTTTATAGATTTTATGTTAACATTTTATATTGTTTGTTATTAACGTTTTATATTTTTTATTTGATCAACATTTTATAGTTTTTCTGTTAATGTTTTGTAGCTTTTATATTAATAACATTTTATAGTTATGTTAATAACGTTTTATAGGTTTTATTTTATGAAATGTTTTTAATATTTTGTAGTTTTTATGTAATTAACATTTTATAGTGTTTATGTTTTTAAAGTTTTATCATTAACAAAAATATTTTATAGATTTTATGTTAACATTTATATTGTTTGTTATTAACGATTTTTATTTTGTATTTTCTCAACATTTTATAATTGTTACGTTAACGTTTTATAGTTTTTATATTAATAACATTCTATAGTTCATATGTTAATAACGTTTTATAGGTTTTATTTTTTTAACGTTTTATAGTTTTTACGTTAACATACAACGTATGTATACATATATGTATGTATATACGTATGTATGTATGTATGTATGTATATGTGTGTATGTATGTGTATATATATGTATGTGTGTATATATATATATATATATATATATATATATATATATATATATATATATATATATATATGTATATGTATGTGTATATATATTTAACGTTAACATTTTATAGTTGTTATTACAGTTTCATAGTTATTGCATTTTGTATTTTTTTATGTTTTGAATGTTTTGTAGTTTTTATGTTATTAACATTTTACAGTTTTTATGTTATTAACGTTTTGTCATTAAAAATATATTTTACAGAATTGATGTTAACGTTTTATATTGTTTGTTATAAACGTTTTATATTTTTCATTTTATCAACATTCTATAGTTTTTATGTTAACGTTTTGTGGCTTTTATATTAATAACATTTTATAGTTGTTATGTTAATAATGTTTTATAGGTTTTATTTGATCAAAATGTTTTATTTTTTTGTTAACGTTTTATAGTTTTTATGTTATTAACATTTTATAGTTTTATGTTATTAACATTTTGTCATTAAAAAAGATATTTTATAGATTTTATGTTAACATTTTATATTGTTTGTTATTAACGTTTTATATTTTTTATTTGATCAACATTTTATAGTTTTTCTGTTAACGTTTTGTAGCTTTTATATTAATAACATTTTATAGTTATGTTAATAACATTTTATAGGTTTTATTCTATGAAATGTTTTTAATATTTTGTAGTTTTTATGTAATTAACATTTTATAGTGTTTATGTTTTTAACGTTTTATCATTAACAAAAATATTTTATAGATTTTATGTTAACATTTTATATTGTTTGTTATTAACGATTTATATTTTTTATTTTCTCAACATTTTATAATTGTTACGTTAACGTTTTATAGTTTTTATATTAATAACATTTTATAGTTCATATGTTAATAACGTTTTATAGGTTTTATTTTTTTAACGTTTTATAGTTTTTACGTTAACATAAAACGTATGTATACATATATGTATGTATATATATATACGTATGTATGTATATGTGTGTATGTATGTGTATATATATGTATGTGTATATATATATATATATATATATATATATATATATATATATATATATATATATATATATATATATATATATATATATATATATGTATATGTATGTGTATATATATTTAACGTTAACATTTTATAGTTGTTATTACAGTTTCATAGTTATTGCATTTTGTATTTTTTTATGTTTTGAATGTTTTGTAGTTTTTATGTTATTAACATTTTATAGTTTTTATGTTATTAACGTTTTGTCATTAAAAATATATTTTACAGAATTGATGTTAACGTTTTATATTGTTTGTTATTAACGTTTTATATTTTT
>NC_084732.1:7574593-7584593 GCF_033978785.1 Entelurus aequoreus | reverse complement strand
TCCTGCCGCTTCATTTTATGATGGCTTCTAGATCATTTTGTATGGCCTGCCGCTTCATTTTATAGGCATCCAGATCATTTTGAGTGGCCTGCTGAATCATTTTATGTTGGCTTCTAGATCATTTTGTGTGGCCTGCCGCTTCATTTTATGTTGGCTTCTAGATCATTTTGTGTGGCCTGCCGCATCATTTTATGTTAGCCTCTAGATCATTTTGTGGGGCCTGCCGCTTCATTTTATGTTGGCTTCTAGATAATTTTGTATGGCCTGCCGCTTCATTTTATGTTGCCTTCTAGATAATTTTGTATGACCTGCCACATCATTTTATGTTTCCCGCCACATCATTTTATGTTTCCCGCCACATCAATTTATGTTTCCCGCCACATCATTTTATGTTTCCCGCCACATCATTTTATGTTTACCGCCACATCAATTCATGTTTCCCACCACATCATTTTATGTTTCCCGCCACATCATTTTATGTTTCCCGCCACATCAATTTATGTTTCCCGCCACATCATTTTATGTTTCCCGCCACATCATTTTATGTTTCCCGCCACATCCTTTTATGTTTCCCGCCACATCAATTTATGTTTCCCGCCACATCAATTAATGTTTCCCACCACATCATTTTATGTTTCCCGCCACATCAATTAATGTTTCCCGCCACATCAATTGTTTCCCGCCACATCATTTTATGTTTCCAGCCACATCATTTTATGTTTCCCGCCACATCATTTTATGTTTCCCGCCACATCAATTTATATTTCTTTCCTCATCATTTTATGTTTCCCGCCATATCATTTTGTTTGGCCCGCCACATCTATTTATGTTCCCCGCCACATCAATTTATGTTTCCCGCCACGTCAATTTATCTTTCCCGCCACATCATTTTATGTTCACCTCCGCCTCATTTTATGTTTCCCGCCACATCAATTAATGTTTCCCGCCACATCAATTTAGGTTTTCCGCTACATCATCTTATGTTGCTCGCCACAGCTTTTCTTGATGCCCGCCACATCAATTTACACTTCCCACCACATCAATTTATGTTTCCCGCCACATCGTTTTGTTTGGCCCGCCACATCAATTCATGTTTCCCGCCACATCATTTTATGTTCCCCGCCACATCAATTTATGTTTCCCGCCACATCATTTTATGTTTCCCGCCACATCAATTTATGTTTCCCGCCACATCAATTTATGTTTCCCTCCACATAATTTTATGTTTCCCGCCACATCATTTTATGTTTCCCGCCACATCAATTTATGTTTCCCGCCACATCATTTTATATTTCCCACCACATCATTTTATGTAACCCGCCACATCATTTTATGTTTCCCGCCACATCATTTTGTTTGGCCCGCCACATTAATTTATGTTTCCAGCCACATCATTTTTGTTTGGCCCGCCACATCAATTTTTGTTTCCCGCCACATCATTTTATGCCCGCCACATCATTTTATGATTCCCGCCACATCATTTTATGTTTCCCGCCACATCAACTTATGTTTCCCGCCACATCAATTTATGTTTTCCGCCACGTCAATTTATGTTTCCAGCCACAACATTTTTGTTTGGCCCGCCACATCAATTTTTGTTTCCCGCCACATCATTTTATGCCCGCCACATCATTTTATGTTTCCCGCCACATCATTTTATGTTTCCCGCCACATAATTTTATGTTTCCCGCCACATCATTTTATGTTTTCCGCCACATCAATTTATGTTTCCCGCCACATCATTTTATGTTTCCCACCACATCATTTTATGTTTCCCGCCACATCAATTTATGTTTCCCACCACATCAATTTATATTTTCCGCCACATCATTATATGTTTCCAGCCACATCATTTTGTTTGGCCTGCCACATCAATTTATATTTCCCGCCAAATCATTTTATGTTTCCCGCCACATCAATTTATTTACATTTATATTTAGGGAGCAAGTGACATAACAGTGGTTAATAGTGGCCCTTTCAGTGATTGTGTGTGTATGTGTGTGTGTGTGTGTGTGTGTGTGTGTGTGTGTGTGTGTGTGTGTGTGTGTGTGTGCGTGCGTGTGTGTGTGTGTGTGTGTGTGTGTGTGTGTGTGTCTCCCGCAGTCAGGTCTGATCCGCGTGTCGGAGCACGAGTATTTGATCTCTCCTCTCCCTCAGCATCTGGCCAGACGTCACAACTTCAGCGCCCCCGAGGGCCACCGCCCCCACGTGCTCTACAAGCGCTCCGCCCAGCACGCCGTCCACAACCCGGCCGGCGACGCCCCTCCGCCCACGCCCGCCAGCCGTCGCCACGACGACCCGCACCCAGGCCCGCCCAAGCGACACTTCTGCGGGCGCCGCAAGCAATGTATGTAAGGAACTTCCTTTCCCTCCTACTTTGAGCAGACAACAACTCTCGGGATGCTACACCGCCCGATCAAAAAGCATTTGTATTGACAGCTGCGGCTGTGGGCAACCTCCAGATGTCATTTTATTTTGTTAACTTACTTAATGAGTGGTCAGCATTCAGCTGCTTTTATCGAGCTCTGCATGCACTTTAAAATGTTGTCGTACTGTTAAAATGACCACGTCAGCGCTAATACTGCTAATACTGCATACACTTGTCCACGTCACCATGAAAGGTCATGCAAAATTGACGCCCTAACAAGCCTGTTAGCTACTCATCCGTCCATCCATCTTGATTGTCAACCCGTGCAGTCCAGCCCTGTTCGTGACCAACTTGGACCGGGTGACTACAAGTCCAGCGCTAGCCATTGAGCTCGAAGCCTGCCTGTCTCATTGTCCAGCTCTGCTCTTGAGGCGTCGGGGAGTGAGGCGTACACGGCGTGCTGTCGCACAGCCACGTTAGCTGGTGGGTTCGGGGCCACGTGAACGTTAGTAAACCTCACACCCCGGCAACGTTAAGAGCAGTGCTGGCTAGCGAGTTGGCTTTTAGCTCGGTAGCTAGCGCGCCTGACTCTCGTGCGGTCGGCCCACTGGCACCTGTTGCTTTCCATTTTGGTTAGCTAGCGAGCTATCTTCCAGGGTAACTACCGAGATAATTGATCCATTTATGTCTGCGTTAAACTGTTTTATGTCGTCTTTTATAACGTTTTGGTAGCACTTTAGGAAAAGATCGGACAAAATCCTGGGAGGGTCAGAAATCACGCGGGTTACACTGACATCCGTAGCTTTCAAATTTGGTTAGCTAGCGAGCTATCTTACAGGGTAACTCCCGAGATAATTGATCCATTTATGTCCGAGTTAAACTGGTTTATGTTGCCTTTCAGAGGCGTTTTGGTAACACTTTAGGAAAAGATCGGACAAAATCCTGGGAGGGACAGAAATCACACGGGGGTTACACTGACATCTGTAGCTTTCATTTTGGTTAGCTAGCGAGCTATCTTCCAGGGTAACTCCCGAGATAATTGATCCATTTATGGACGAGTTAAACTGTTTTATGTTGCATTTCAGAGGCGTTGTGGTAACACTTTAGGAAAAGATCGGACAAAATCCTGGGAGGGACAGAAATCACGCGGGTTACACTGACATCCGTAGCTTTCAAATTTGGTTAGCTAGCGAGCTATCTTACAGGGTAACTCCCGAGATAATTGATCCATTTATGTCCGAGTTAAACTGTTTTATGTTGCCTTTCAGAGGCGTTTTGGTAACACTTTAGGAAAAGAACGGACAAAATCCTGGGAGGGACAGAAATCACGCGGGTTACACTGACATCCGTAGCTTTCAAATTTGGTTAGCTAGCAAGCTATCTTCCAGGGTAACTACCGAGATAATTGATCCATTTATGTCTGCGTTAAACTGTTTTATGTCGTCTTTTAGAAACGTTTTGGTAGCACTTTAGGAAAAGATCGGACAAAATCCTGGGAGGGACAGAAATCACGCGGGTTACACTGACATCCGTAGCTTTCAAATTTGGTTAGCTAGCGAGCTATCTTCCAGGATAACTCCCGAGATAATTGATCCATTTATGTCCGAGAAAAAATTTCTTATGTCGTCTTTTAGAAACGTTTTGGTAACACCTTAGGAAAAGAACGGACAAAATCCTGGGAGGGACAGAAATCACACGGGTTACACTGACATCCGTAGCTTTCAAATTTGGTTAGCTAGCGAGCTATCTTCCAGGGTAACTACCGAGATAATTGATCCATTTATATCCGAGTTAAACTGTTTTATGTTGCCTTTCAGAGGCGTTTTGGTAACATTTTAGGAAAAGTTCGGACAAAATCCTGGGAGGGACATAAAGCACGCGGGTTTCACTGACATCCGTAGCTTTCATTTTGGTTAGCTAGCGAGCTATCTTACAGGGTAACTCCCGAGATAATTGATCCATTTATGTCCGAGAAAAAATTTCTTATGTCGTCTTTTAGAAACGTTTTGGTAACACTTTAGGAAAAGAACGGACAAAATCCTGGGAGGGACAGAAATCACACGGGTTACACTGACATCCGTAGCTTTCAAATTTGGTTAGCTAGCAAGCTATCTTCCAGGGTAACTACCGAGATAATTGATCCATTTATGTCTGCGTTAAACTGTTTTATGTCGTCTTTTAGAAACGTTTTGGTAGCACTTTAGGAAAAGATCGGACAAAATCCTGGAAGGGACATAAAACACGCGGGTTACACTGACATCCGTTGCTTTCATTTTGGTTAGCTAGCGAGCTATCTTCCAGGGTAACTCCCGAGATAATTGATCCATTTATGTCCGAGTTAAACTGTTTTCTGTTGCCTTTCAGAGGCGTTTTGGTAACACTTTAGGAAAAGATCGGACAAAATCCTGGGAGGGACAGAAATCACACGGGTTACACTGACATCCGTAGCTTTCAAATTTGGTTAGCTAGCAAGCTATCTTCCAGGGTAACTACCGAGATAATTGATCCATTTATGTCTGCGTTAAACTGTTTTATGTCGTCTTTTAGAAACGTTTTGGTAGCACTTTAGGAAAAGATCGGACAAAATCCTGGAAGGGACATAAAACACGCAGGTTACACTGACATCCGTTGCTTTCATTTTGGTTAGCTAGCGAGCTATCTTCCAGGGTAACTCCCGAGATAATTGATCCATTTATGTCCGAGTTAAACTGTTTTATGTTGCCTTTCAGAGGCGTTTTGGTAACACTTTAGGAAAAGATCGGAGAAAATCCTGGGAGGGACAGAAATCACACGGGTTACACTGACATCCGTAGCTTTCAAATTTGGTTAACTAGCAAGCTATCTTACAGGGTAACTACCGAGCTAAGTGATCCATTTATGTCCGAGTTAAATTGTCTTATGTCGTCTTTTAGAGATGTTTTGGTAACATTTTAGGAAAAGATCGGACAAAATCCTGGGAGGGACAGAAATCACGGGGGTTACACTGACATCCGTAGCTTTCAAATTTGGTTAGCTAGCAAGCTATCTTACAGGGTAACTCCCGAGATAATTGATCCATTTATGTCCGAGTTAAACTGTTTTATGTTGCCTTTCAGAGGCGTTTTGGTAACACTTTAGGAAAAGATCGGACAAAATCCTGGGAGGGACAGAAATCACGGGGGTTACACTGACACCCGTAGCTTTCAAATTTGGTTAGCTAGCGAGCTATCTTCCAGGGTAACTCCCGAGCTACGCGATCCATTTATGTCTAGGTTGAATTGTCTTATGTCGTCTTTCAAAGACGTTTTGGTAACATTTTAGGAAAAGATCGGACAAAATCCTGGGAGGGACAGAAATCACGGGGGTTACACTGACACCCGTAGCTTTTTCAATTTGGTTAGCTAGCGAGCTATCTTCCAGGGTAACTCCCGAGCTACGCGATCCATTTATGTCTAGGTTGAATTGTCTTATGTCGTCTTTCAAAGACGTTTTGGTAACATTTTAGGAAAAGATCGGACAAAATCCTGGGAGGGACAGAAATCACACGGGTTACACTGACATCCGTAGCTTTTAAATTTGGTTAGCTAGCGAGCTATCTTACAGGGTAACTACCGAGATAATTGATCCATTTATGTCCGAGTTAAACTGTTTTATGTTGCCTTTCAGAGGCGTTTTGGTAACACTTTAGGAAAAGAACGGACAAAATCCTGGGAGGGGCATAAAACACGGGGGTTACAATGACATCCGTAGCTTTCATTTTGGTTAGTTAGCAAGCTATCTTCCAGGGTAACTCCCGAGCTAAGTGATCCATTTATGTCCGAGTTAAACTGTCTTATGTCGTCTTTTAGAGATGTTTTGGTAACATTTTAGGAAAAGATCGGACAAAATCCTGGTAGGGACAGAAATCACGCGGGTTACACTGACATCCGTAGCTTTCAAATTTGGTTAGCTAGCGAGCTATCTTACAGGGTAACTCCCGAGATAATTGATCCATTTATGTCTGCGTTAAACTGTTTTATGTCGTCTTTTAGAAACGTTTTGGTAGCACTTTAGGAAAAGAACGGACAAAATCCTGGAAGGGACATAAAACACGGGGGTTACACTGACATCCGTAGCTTTCATTTTGGTTAGCTAGCAAGCTATCTTACAGGGTAACTCCCGAGATAATTGATCCATTTATGTCCGAGTTAAACTGTTTTATGTTGCCTTTCAGAGGCGTTTTGGTAACATTTTAAGAAAAGATCGGACAAAATCCTGGGAGGGACATAAATCACGCGGGTTACACTGACATCCTTAGCTTTCAAATTTGGTTAGCTAGCAAGCTATCTTCCAGGGTAACTACCGAGCTAAGTGATCCATTTATGTCCGAGTTAAACTGTTTTATGTTGCATTTCAGAGGCGTTTTGGTAACACTTTAGGAAAAGATCGGACAAAATCCTGGGAGGGACAGAAATCACGCGGGTTACACTGACATCCGTAGCTTTCAAATTTGGTTAGCTAGCAAGCTATCTTCCAGGGTAACTACCGAGATAATTGATCCATTTATGTCTGCGTTAAACTGTTTTATGTCGTCTTTTAGAAACGTTTTGGTAGCACTTTAGGAAAAGATCGGACAAAATCCTGGGAGGGACAGAAATCACGCGGGTTACACTGACATCCGTAGCTTTCAAATTTGGTTAGCTAGCAAGCTATCTTCCAGGATAACTCCCGAGATAATTGATCCATTTATGTCCGAGAAAAAATTTCTTATGTCGTCTTTTAGAAACGTTTTGGTAACACTTTAGGAAAAGAACGGACAAAATCCTGGGAGGGACAGAAATCACACGGGTTACACTGACATCCGTAGCTTTCAAATTTGGTTAGCTAGCGAGCTATCTTCCAGGGTAACTACCGAGATAATTGATCCATTTATATCCGAGTTAAACTGTTTTATGTTGCCTTTCAGAGGCGTTTTGGTAACATTTTAGGAAAAGTTCGGACAAAATCCTGGGAGGGACATAAAGCACGCGGGTTTCACTGACATCCGTAGCTTTCATTTTGGTTAGCTAGCGAGCTATCTTACAGGGTAACTCCCGAGATAATTGATCCATTTATGTCCGAGAAAAAATTTCTTATGTCGTCTTTTAGAAACGTTTTGGTAACACTTTAGGAAAAGAACGGACAAAATCCTGGGAGGGACAGAAATCACACGGGTTACACTGACATCCGTAGCTTTCAAATTTGGTTAGCTAGCAAGCTATCTTCCAGGGTAACTACCGAGATAATTGATCCATTTATGTCTGCGTTAAACTGTTTTATGTCGTCTTTTAGAAACGTTTTGGTAGCACTTTAGGAAAAGATTGGACAAAATCCTGGAAGGGACATAAAACACGCAGGTTACACTGACATCCGTTGCTTTCATTTTGGTTAGCTGGCGAGCTATCTTCCAAGGTAACTACCGAGATAATTGATCCATTTATGTCCGAGTTAAACTGTTTTATGTTGCCTTTCAGAGGCGTTTTGGTATCACTTTAGGAAAAGATCGGACAAAATCCTGGGAGGGACAGAAATCACACGGGTTACACTGACATCCGTAGCTTTCAAATTTGTTTAGCTAGCGAGCTATCTTACAGGGTAACTCCCGAGCTAAGCGATCCATTTATGTCTAGGTTGAATTGTCTTATGTCGTCTTTCAAAGACGTTTTGGTAACATTTTAGGAAAAGATCGGACAAAATCCTGGGAGGGACAGAAATCACACGGGGGTTACACTGACATCCGTAGCTTTCAAATTTGGTTAGCTAGCGAGCTATCTTCCAGGGTAACTACCGAGATAATTGATCCATTTATGTCTAGACTGAATTGTCCTATAACGTGTCTCTGACCGGCTGCTGCTAATGAAGGCGACAAGTGATTAGATTACAAGCCCCAGCTGGGCAATCTACTCACCTGCCGCTGGCTTCGAGGCTGGTCCTCACACACCCCGCTCCGCGGCAGGCTCGCAGGCCACGCCCCCCTCCACAGTTGTCTTTCAGAGACGTTTCGGTAACATTTTAGGAAAAGAACGGACAAAATCCTTCTCGCCCCTCACAGACGCTCCGGAACTTCCCGCCGAGGACCGCTTCGTCATGCCGGACGAGTTCGCCACGTCGGACGGCGAGGGTCCCGGCAGGCCCAGGAGGTCGCCTATGGACTCCAACAGGGTGGGGGCTCTGAACGTGGAGACCCTGGTGGTGGCGGACAAGAAGATGGTGGAGAAACACGGCCGGGACGACGTCACCACCTACGTCCTCACCGTCATGAACATGGTGAGGACTTTTTAATACTGAACTAAAAGTAATGTTGATATCAATTAGTTAGCAATTAAATTACTTGACATGAAATATTCCACTATAAACTATTTTTGGGGAAAATATTGCATATTTGGTGTTTTTGCCGTACAAATACATATTTTTCTTTAACAAAAAGGGACAAAAATATAACTTTATGTCAACATATAGATATTAAGTTGAGCTTTAGATATTTTAGCATTGAGAGTAAAACAAATATTAATATTTGAGTAGTTTTTAACACTTTAATGAGTGAGACCCTTTTGGGTCCCTGGGAGCTTTACTGTTATTTTTTTTAAACTGTCGTCCAAAAATTACTAATAAATCAAAATCGGTGTTATATGAATTATTCAGTAGACCCATAATAAATTCATTAAGAACCAAACTTCACAAATGTTTTTTGTGACCAACAAGTATGTGCTCCAATCACTACATCACAAAAAAATAAGAGTTGTAAAATTTATTGGAAACTCCAGACAGCAATGACATTATATATATATATATATATATATATATATATATATATATATATATATATATATATATATATATATATATATATATATATATATATTTTATTGAAAAAAAAACAGCATACTGGCACCATACTTATTTTGAATATTGTTTCTCAGCTGTTTGTAAATGTTGTAGTTTATAAATAAAGGTTTATTAAAAAAAAAAAAAAATAATAATAAAATTATGCGCATGCGCATAGCATAGATCCAACGAATCGATGAGTAAATTAATCGGCAACTATTTTAATAATCGATTTTAATCGATTTAATTGATTAGTTGTTGCAGCCCTAATATATATATATATATATATATATATATATATATATATATATATATATATATATATATATATATATATATATATATATATATATATATATATATATATATATATATATATGTATGTATGTATATATGTGTATATATGTATGTATATACGTATGTATATATGTGTATGCATGTATGTATATATGTGTATGCATGTATATACAGTATATGTATATGTATGTGTATGTATGTATGTTTGTATATGTATTTATGTATATATGTATGTATGTGTATATATGTATGTATATATGTATATATGTGTATACAGTATATGTATGTATGTATATATGTGTATGTATGTATATACAGTATATTTATATGTATGTTTATATATATATATATATATATATATATATATATATATATATATATATATATATATATATATATATATATATATATATATATATATATATATATATATATATATATATAAATATATATATATATATATATATGTATGTATATGCAGTATATGTATATGTATGTGAATATATGTATGTA
>NC_084732.1:7564593-7569593 GCF_033978785.1 Entelurus aequoreus | reverse complement strand
TTCCAGGAAAACCGGGAATTTCAGAAGAGTAGTGTGTGTGGATGGTTGTAAGGTTGGGATCGGGTTTAAAAATGGCGCACAATTTTGGGCATTGTAGAACTTTGAATAAGTCCATTCACTGGAATAGGAATTTCCTGGAAATTTGAGGATTTTGGGAAAACTAGGAACTTTTGGAAATATTGGTACTGGCAATTGTCGTAGATGATATGAATGTGTTGGTTTTGGAATTTTTGGAATCGGTTGAAAAATGTTGACTTAAGAATGGGTATTTCGGAATTCCTGGAATTTCAGGATAACCGGGAATTTGTACGAAAACAAAATAGGAGCGTTTGAGAGTCCCAACTAAGAGAAATGGTTTGAAGGTGAAACGGTTGAAAAATGTGGTCTGTGAAAACTTTCCAGGAAGAGGTGAAAATAGGGCTTTTGTAAAACCGGGAATTCTGGGAATTCCTGGAATTTTTTGGAACTTGGAAAATAGTAGTTTTTTTGTATGAAAAAAAAATAGGAGCGTTTGTTTTCCCAACTAAGAGGAATGGTCAAAAATGGTTGAAAAATGTGGACTGGGAAAACTTTCCAGGAAGAGGTGAAAATAGGGCTTTTGTAAAACCGGGAATTCTGGGAATTCCAGGAATTTTTTGGAACTTGGAAAATAGTAGTTTGATTGTCCAAGGTGAGTGGAGTGTGTGGATGTTGGAATGGTTGAATATGTCCATTCATTTGAATGGGAATTTCCTGGAAATTTGAGAATTTCGGGAAAACTAGGAACTTTTGGAAATATTGGTACTAGCAATTGTCGTAGATGATATGAATGTGTTGGTTTTGGAATTTTTGGAATCGGTTGAAAAATGTTGACTTAAGAATGGGTATTTCGGAATTCCTGGAATTTCAGGATAACCGGGAATTTGTACGAAAACAAAATAGGAGCGTTTGAGAGTCCCAACTAAGAGAAATGGTTTGAAGGTGAAACGGTTGAAAAATGTGGTCTGTGAAAACTTTCCAGGAAGAGGTGAAAATAGGGCTTTTGTAAAACCGGGAATTCTGGGAATTCCTGGAATTTTTTGGAACTTGGAAAATAGTAGTTTTTTTGTATGAAAAAAAAAATAGGAGCGTTTGTTTTCCCAACTAAGAGGAATGGTCAAAAATGGTTGAAAAATGTGGACTGGGAAAACTTTCCAGGAAGAGGTGAAAATAGGGCTTTTGTAAAACCGGGAATTCTGGGAATTCCAGGAATTTTTTGGAACTTGGAAAATAGTAGTTTGATTGTCCAAGGTGAGTGGAGTGTGTGGATGTTGGAATGGTTGAATATGTCCATTCATTTGAATGGGAATTTCCTGGAAATTTGAGAATTTCGGGAAAACTAGGAACTTTTGGAAATATTGGTACTAGCAATTGTCGTAGATGATATGAATGTGTTGGTTTTGGAATTTTTGGAATCGGTTGAAAAATGTTGACTTAAGAATGGGTATTTCGGAATTCCTGGAATTTCAGGATAACCGAGAATTTGTACAAAAAAAAATAGGAGCGTTTGAGAGTCCCAACTAAGAGAAATGGTTTGAAGGTGAAACGGTTGAAAAATGTGGTCTGTGAAAACTTTCCAGGAAGAGGTGAAAATAGGGCTTTTGTAAAACCGGGAATTCTGGGAATTCCTGGAATTTTTTGGATTTGGAAAATAGTAGTTTGATTGTCCAAGGTGAGTGGAGTGTGTGGATGTTGGAATGGTTGAATATGTCCATTCATTTGAATGGGAATTTCCTGGAAATTTGAGCATTTCGGGAAAACTGGGAACTTTTGAAAATATTGGTACTAGCAATTGTCGTAGATTATATGAATGTGTTGGTATTTCTGGAATCGGTTGAAAAATGTTGACTTAAGAGTGGGTATTTTGGAATTCCTGGAATTTCAGGAAAACCGGGAATTTGTACAAAAAAAAAAGAGCGTTTGAGAGTCCCAACTAAAATAAATAGTTTGAAGGTGGAATGGTCAAAAACGGTGGAAAAATGTGGTCTGTGAAAACTTTCCAGGAAGAGGTGAAAATAGGGCTTTTGTAAAACCGGGAATTATGGGAAATTGGATGAGAAATGTGGGATACGCAGTCGATTGTGTATTCATCCATTCATTGTCAAGGGGGAGACATTTCCAGGAAAACCGGGAATTTTGGGAAAAAGGAAAACATGTTTTGCATTCGCTATATCGGAAGAGTAGTGTGTGTGGATGGTTGAAAGGTTGGGATCGGGTTTAAAAATGGCACAAAATTTTGGGCATTGTAGAACTTTGATATGTCCATTCACTGGAATAGGAATTTCCTGGAAATTTGAGAATTTCGGGAAAACTAGGAACTTTTGGAAATATTGGTACTAGCAATTGTCGTAGATGATATGAATGTGTTGGTTTTGAAAAATGTTGACATAGTAACAGTTTGAATTGAGAATGGGTATTTCGGAATTCCTGAAATTTCAGGAAAATCGGGAATTTTCACGAAAAAGAAAATCAAAGCGTTTGTTCTCCCAACTAAGAGGAATGGTTTGAAGGTGGAATGGTCAAAAACGGTTGAAAAATGTGGACTGCGAAAACTTTCCAGGAAGAGGTGAAAATAGGGCTTTGTAAAACCGGGAATTCCTGGAATTTTTTTTGATTATCCAAGGTGAGTGGAGTGTGTGGATGGTGGAACGGTTCCAATTGGATGAGAAATGTGGTATACACAGTCTATTGTGTATTCATCCATTCATTGTCAAGGGGGAGAAAATTCCAGGAAAACCGGGAATTTTGGGAGAAAGGAAAACATGTTTTGCATTCGCTATATCGGAAGAGTAGTGTGTGTGGATGGTTGAAAGGTTGGGATCGGGTTTAAAAATGGCACAACATTTTGGACATTGTAGAACTTTGAATATGTCCATTCATTTGAATGGGAATTTCCAGGAAATTTGAGCATTTCGGGAAAACTGGCAACTTTTGAAAATATTGATACTAGCACAATTGTCCTAGATGATATGAATTTGTTGGTTTTTTTGGAATCGGTTGAAAAATGTTGACTTAAGAATGGGTATTTCGGAATTCCTGGAATTTCAGGAAAACCGGGAATTTGTACAAAAAAAAAAAAAAAAAGAGTGTTTGAGAGTCCCAACTAAAATAAATGGTTTGAAGGTGGAATGGTCAAAAACGGTTGAAAAATGTGGTCTGTGAAAACTTTCCAGGAAGAGGTGAAAATAGGGCTTTTGTAAAACCGGGAATTATGGGAATTCCTGGAATTTTTTTGAATTCGGAAAATAGTAGTTTTTTTGTATGAAAAACAAGATAGGAGCGTTTGTTTTCCCAACTAAGAGGAATGGTCAAAAATGGTTGAAAAATGTGGACTGGGAAAACTTTCCAGGAAGAGGTGAAAATGGTGCTTTGTAAAACCGGGAATTCCTGGAATTTTTCTGAACATGAAAAATAGTAGTTTGATTAGCCAAGGTGAGTGGAGTGTGTGGATGGTGGAACGGTTCCCGTCGGGTAGGAAATGTGGGAGTTGTGCGTGTTTGAAAATTGGCCTATTCATTTTCAACTGGCAAAATGTCCCGGAAAACCGTGAATTGTGGGTAATCCCGGGTATTTAAAAAAAATAAAATCCTGGTCTAGCCAACATTTTGATACTCGAACGGTTCCGATCGGATGAAAACTGTGGGCTGTGGAACGCGCCAAACTTTTGCGGCGGAATAATAATAAAAATATACTTTTTTGGTGTAGAATCTTATATGTGTGAATGTTTGGACATTCACACAATAATAATAATAATAATAATGATAATAATAAATAGAGTATTTTTGGTGTATAATCTTACATGTGTGAGTGTTTGGACATTCACACATTAATAATAATAACAATAATAATAATAATAATAATAATAATAATAATAATAATAATAATAATGATAAATAGAGGATTTTTTGTGTACAATCGTATGTGTGAATGTTCCGACATTCACACATATAATACAAATATTAATAATATAAATAATAATAATAATAATACTAATAATACTACTAATAATAATAAATCGATGATTTTTCGGTGTATAATTTTATATGTATGAATGTTTGGACATTCACACAATGATATAATAATAATAATAATAATAATAATAATAATAATAATAATAATGATAAATAGAGGATTTTTGGTGTCTAATCTTATATGTGTGAGTGTTTGGACATTCACACATTAATAATAATAATAATAATGATAAATAGAGGATTTTTTGTGTAGAATCGTATGTGTGAATGTACCGACATTCACACATATAATACAAATATTAATAATAATAATAATAATAATAATAATAATAATAATAATAATAATAATAATAATAATAATGATAATAAATCAATGATTTTTCGGTGTATAATTTTATATGTATGAATGTTTGGACATTCACACAATGATATAATAATAATAACAACAATAATAATAATAATAATAATAATAATAATAATAATAATAATAATAATAAATAGAGGATTTTTTGGTGTAAAATCTTATGTGTGAATGTTCCGACATTCACACATATAATAATAATATTAATAATAATAATGGTAATAACAATAATAATAATAATAATAATAAATGGATGATATTTTGGTGTAGAATCTTATATATGTTTGAATGTTTGGACATTCACACAATAATAATAATAATATTAATAATAAAACATTTTTTGGTAAAGAATCTTATTGTGTGAATTGACATTCATACAATAATAATAATAATAATAATAATAATAATAATAATAATAATAATAATAATAATAATAATAATAATACTAATAGTAATAAAATATATTGTTTTTGTTGTAGAATCTTACTGTGTGAATATTTGGACATTCACACAATAATAATAATTAAAATAATAAAAATACATGATTTTTAGTGTAGAATCTTACTTACTGTGTGAATGTTTGGACATTCCAGTTTTTGTCCTTCCTTCCTGGCGTCTTTCCCCGGTCTCATTTCGCGTGTTTTGGCTAC
>NC_084732.1:7549593-7559593 GCF_033978785.1 Entelurus aequoreus | reverse complement strand
TTAATAATAATAATAATAGATTTTATTTGTAAAAAGCACTTTACTGCTACAGTGTATTAAAAAAAGAAAAAAAAAAGAAAGATAATACAAATAAATAAGAATAAAAACTAAAACAGCCTAATAGCTAGAACTAGTGTGCATATATCTAAAAAAATGCTTCTTTTTTTTTTTAAAAAAAGAAGGGTTTTTAAGCCTTTTTTAAAAGCATCCACAGTCTGTGGTGCCCTCAGGTGGTCAGGGAGCGCGTTTCACAGACTGGAACGATGGGTATCGTTCACATTTGAACCGATTCAATACCAATTCCCGGTACATGGAAATAGACTTAATAATATTAATAATAATAGATTTTATTTGTAAAAAGCTCTTTACTGCTACAGTGTATTAAAAAAAAAAGAAAAAAAAGAAAGATAATACAAATAAATAAGAATAAAAACTAAAACAGCCTAATAGCTAGAACTAGTGTGCATATATCTAAAAAAAAGGCTTTTTTTTTAAAAAAAGAAGGGTTTTTAAGCCTTTTTTAAAAGCATCCACAGTCTGTGGTGCCCTCAGATGGTCAGGGAGCGCGTTTCAACGATGGGTATCCTTCTCATTTGAACCAATACAATTTCAATACCAATTCCCGGTACATGGAAATAGACTTAATAATAATAATAATAGATTTTATTTGTAAAAAGCACTTTACTGCTATAGTGTATTAAAAAAAATAAAAATAAAAAGATAATACAAATAAATAATAAATAACAACTAGAACAGCCTAATAGCTAGAACTAGTATGCATATATCTAAAAAAAAAACTTTTTTTTTAAAAGGAAGGGTTTTTAAGCCTTTTTTAAAAGCATCCACAGTCTGTGGTGCCCTCAGGTGGTCAGGGAGAGCGCTCCACAGACTGGGAGCGGCGGAGCAGAAAGCCCGGTCTCCCACTGTTCGTAGCTTTGTCCCCGGAGCCTGTCCGGAGTGGAAGTGTCGTGTGTCGTCGTGTGTTAATAATTATTATTATTTTATTATAAAATCTCTTTTTTTTTTTTATTGCACCATTTTAAAAATGAGCTGATTATGATAACTGCTGTCCAGTCGTTGTATCTTGTTTCACTATCATATTAACATTTTCAAGTATGACAGTAAGCTGCAATTGCAGTTGCAAGTCCAAGACACAGGATGGCGGTAGTGCACAGTTTACGGTGTATTGTTTCGTTTTTTTGTTGCGCCCTAAAAAGTGTTAATACTGTAAGTTTTGTACTTATACACACCAGCTGTTGGATTGTGATGTGCATTTTAGTTGTAGTATCAACAAATTTGGAGGTGTTGAAATCGCCATGTAAAATCGCTAATGCTAATCAGTAGCATGTCCATAGCAACGGCAATTTATATTAGCATTTTTAAAAAAAAGTGGAGCCTTACTTTACTTATTTTGGAGCGCCGGTTTCTTTGTCGGCATCGAAAATTGCAACGTTGCCTAGAGTTAGCTTGTCTGAGTCCGCTCTCAGTGCTGCTGGAGTGATCGGCAAGTGCTCAAGTGCGAAGTTGGCGTGACGTCAAGTACCGTAACATGGCACCGTTGCCAGGTCGGAGCGGCAGTATTCGGTCGGTGTCAAAAAAGTACCCATCCTTAAGACCGAGTAAGGTATCCGTGTATGGTCGATACTGTAGCGATTAAATCGATTTTTTTTTTTAAATCATGAAAATATTATTTTTTTCCGTTTTTTTTTTTTTTTACAAACTCAGGAAATAAATCTGTGGACATAGGAGGACAAAAACAAATTATTATACACTAGCCACTTTATTGTGCTTAAATATCGCATGTAGCATTCAATACATAAATTGGTATCGATTTTCGTCGATACCAGAAAATTCTAAAAATAATAAAACAAGCTTTCTTTTTAGCTTAGTTTAGACTGTAAATAAAACGTGATCGGTGTCGGATCCTGACTTGAGATCGACGGGCGTCACTCATTCCGATGCGTGTTTGTGTCCCTTAGGACCACACAGGCGTCCTGTCTGGTGGACGAGCCCAAGCAGATCGGCCAGTACAAATATCCCGAGAAGCTTCCCGGGCAGCTTTACGACGCGGACACCCAGTGCAAGTGGCAGTTCGGAGCCAAGGCCGCCTTGTGCCGCCTGGACTTTGTCAAGGTAAGACGGCAATTCATTTATATTCTCCTTGGAAATTTTCTAATCAAGTAGTCAAACAAAATGGTCAGATTTCTGACGTAGGCCACTTACTTAACAGCTAACAATGAAGGTAATGAGAGTCGATCTATTTAAAAAAAAAAAAACATTTTTTTTTTTTTTTTTTACATAAATAAATACAATCATGTGTGCTTTTACGGACTGTATCCCTGCAGACTGTATTGATCTATATTGATATATAATGTATGTATTGTGTTTTTTATGTTGATTTCATTTAAAAAAAATAAATAAATAAAAAATTTAATTCTTGTGCGGCCCGGTACCAATCGGTCCGGTGGTTGGGGACCACTGCTCTAAGGTACAGCTCCCGCGTCCTTCTATTTATTCAGGAGTTCCACAGTCAACATCACTGAGGCCGCCTCTAAAAGGAGTGGTCTCACATATCACGCAAAGGAGCTCCAGTACGCACAATACGTGACAGAATGTGCTGGGGGGGCCTTGTGATTTCGCCTTGTCTCTGCTTCGTCTGCGTGCTGTCGTCCTGTCTGCGTTGAGGTCCTTGAAGTCTTTGGCTGTTAGCGGGCTAAAACAAAGATAACTGAGGCCACCCCTCAGACAAGAAGTTTTGTCCTTGCACAGATGGAAACATTTCAGCTTGAGGAAAATAGCTAATAACTATAGCCACGGACTTTAAGCATGCTAAAGTTGTGTGATAATATATATACATGATTATTCTAACAACAGAACACTAATCACAGGTTTTGGATGTTTTTTAGAGAGCCATATGGGCGGGGAAATGTGCTCCTATTAGCTGGGTTGTTAGCCGCCTCATATTTTCCGTATTTTACGAATTAGAATGCATGAAAAATGAGAAAAAACATATGTGTTCTTGTCTTATGTAAGGATTGTGAATGGTAGGCACAATTCCCTTCGACCTTGTGGGGACTTCCGAGTCTTTCCCAGAGTCCGTAGAAGAGTCTTGGTTCTGAAGAGCACCACACGGTCGGTTCTGAAGGGCACCACATGGTCGTGAGGAGCATCTCCGTCATGCGAGGGTTGGCCACAACATCAACGACGTCCCGCATAAATAGACTCGGCTTTATTAATTGGCCTCATCTTTGCCAAACGGCCTCTGACCCTCCGTGTTTTATTCTTGGTTTGAATTCCTTCAATGGAGCCCCCCCTCCACCCCCCATCACCACTACTTACCCTCATCCTAGTCAAGCCCCCGCGGGCTGGATGAGGTCTTTATGTTAGTCGGTATTCATGGTTGTCCATTCAAATGGAAATGTGGTTTGAAAGACGACATAACATCGTTCTAGGAAATACTCTCTCTGACTCCTCCATTTCTGTTTTGTAAAAAGAAATTGACCCAAAAACTAATACATATAAATATGCACCGTTTATTTAGTCTCAATGTGAACATTGACAATGGTTGCTTGTGAAAGATAATATCTGCTGATACGTGTTTGACACAGGAGTTAGCCACCAAAACTGTTTACATTACAGGTCAAACTATGATTAGACTCCAGTATAAACACCCACAGGCCCCAATGTGGCCCCAATGTGGCCCCAATGTGGCCCCAATGTGGCTCCAACGTCACTTGCATGTGCAGTTCGATAAAAGTGAAACCAAAGGAAGTTGACCGGATTCCATAAATCAGTGGTCACCAAACTTTTAGAGCCCAGGATCCCTGGTCTCAACCATGAACCAAAGCAAGATCTACCCCTGCACCAACTATGACATATATACATACATATACAGTATATATATATATATAAGTATATATATATATCAGTGTTTCCCACACATTCATTTATTTGTGGCGGCCCGCCACAAAAGAATTATGTCCGCCACAAATAAAATAAAAAAATTAAAAAAACAATTTTTTTTGTTGTTGTTGTTGTCCCGTCCAGCTTCTCAGGCAAATCATATAGTTCAGTGGTCCCCAACCACCGATTGGTACCGGGCCGCACAAGAAATTTAAAAAAAAAAAAAAAAAAAAAAAAAAAAAAAATTTTTTTTTTAGTTAAATCAACATAAAAAACACAATATATACATTATATATCAATATAGATCAATACAGTCTGCAGGGATACAGTCCGTAAGCACACATGACTGTATTTCTTTATGAAAAAAATACAAAATACAAAAATTAAAACAACCCCCCCCCCGGTCCGTGGGACAAATTTTCAAGAGTTGACCGGTCCCCAGCTACAAAAAGGTTGGGGACCACTGCTATAGTTGATGTAGATGCCCATATAGGCTGTTCAGATTTACTTTACAAAAGAGAAGTGTAGGATACTTCTCTTGTTGCCTTATTTGTATTTGACCACTACTGTTTTCTGTTTATTTGTTACTGACTGTGGCAGGACACCTCTGCCTCTGTTTCACTTTATGTTGCTGGTAAATAATATGGTTGTAGTAGTAGGCTAAAGTTAAATTATTTAGTATGCACTAATTAAAGGGGCAGAGCTTTAAGAGACATTTAGCTTTTATATTTTATAAGATATATTTTTTGTAAGAACCACAATTAATAAATATATTTCAGTGAATAACTTATTGTTAAAATCTGTATATAAATATGTACATAAAGTGTTGTAATTATATTGTAAAATGGATGGATGGATGGATGGACGTTTAAAACAAACGGTTATTATTAATTAGTAAGTATACATTTTTTGAGCCTTTTTGGAGAAAACCATATCATTGTAGTAAATTATGCAAATGTATCGATGATGTCATGGGGACCACGCCCATAGCCACGCCCATAGCCACGCCCCCACCGCCACAGGTATCTTGGCAATTTATGGGAAACACTGTATATATATATACGTGTATATATATATACATACATACACATATATATATATACATACATACATATATATATATATATATATATATATATATATATATATATATATATATATATATATTATATATATATATATATATATATATATATATATATATATATATACAAAAATGTACTAGGACTGTCAACCGATTAAAATATTTAATCGCAGTTGATCGTAGTTTGTTCGTAAATAACTCAAAATTGATCGCGATAATCGCAGATGGATATCGTTTTTAGTCTACCCTCTACTGATAATTTTCACACAAAAAAATGTTTGTAGTCATTTATGGGCGGTTGTCTCTCCCTGACCGCCTGAGGGCACCACAGACTGTGGATGCTTTTAAAAAAGGCTTAAAACCCCTTCTTTTAAAAAAAAGCCTTCTTTTTTTAAATTAGATGTATGCATACTAGTTCTAGCTGTTAGGCTGTTCTATTTTTTTAATTTATTTATTTTTATTGTCTTTTTATTTAAATTTTTTTTTAATACAGTGTAGTACTTTGAGGTTGTTTACTCAATGGAAAGTGCTTTTTACAAATAAAATATATTATTATTATTATTATTATTATTATTATTGAGTGCCAAAGATCGACGGGTTGGTCTCACACTTTATATCGTGTACAAACCGTTACTAAAATATGGACTTTTGTGGCGACTGTAACTAATTATTCATATTTACATTGTTTCTTACGGGAAATGTGCTTCACTGTACACACTTTTCGATTCACAGAACCAGTGAAACCCGTACAATAACAAAAAAAAACAAGGTTCCGCTGCCTGGTGTGGTGTGACATCTCCACCTACTGGCCTGGCATGCACATGACAGTGGAACATTTTCTGCGCATTATGCAAGACTGTGGTTTCAGTTTTTAGCAACAACTTTTTCATAAATATGAACTAAAATGAAACATTTGCCATGTTTTATCAGACTCCATGTTCTTGTCTTCAGTACCACTTCTGAGGCTGTCTCCAACATTTCTTAGCCCGGGTCCTGGGTGCAGGCGGGCCCAGTGCCAGGACCGGCAGCCAGTCTCCCAGTCGGGGTTCTAAGAGCCCTCTGTGCTCACTCGCTCTGTCTCCGCATGGTCGGGTCACATGACACACACAATCATGCTCCGTTTCTTTAACCCTCAGGGAATCTTTCAATGTTATGAAGGTTTTAGGTCCGAGGACCCGGTAGGGTCTCATTAATTAAAGTCTTAAAAGTAAGTCATATCATTTTCAATGCTTAAATATCGAGATCAAATTCAGATCTATTAATTTATGTAATTTTTCTGTTACATTTTTTTTTGCCTTTTGCCCTTTTTGTCAAGGGAAACACATTTGTTTCCCTGTGGCAAACACACTATGCAACACCCCCCCCCCTGCCCCCCCCCCCCCCCCCCAAAAAAAAATTCAGAAGTCAAATATTTGATGCAAAGTAATTTGAGCCTTCAATAAGTCAATAATTCACAACAACATTGATTTTAATTTATAATAATTGTTTGAGCATTGACCGTTTTAAGGGAAAAACCGACATTAGTAGACCCTTGGACCCTTAAGGATCCCACTCATAAAAGTGTTAAAAGTAAGTTCTACATTAATTATTTTTATTTTTACTTTTAATGCTTAATTCTGTAGGTCATCTTCAGATCTATCCATTGATTTTGAGTTTTTTAAATTTTTTAAAAGTATTTGTTATTTTTTTTTTGGTATGTTTTATACCCTTTTTGTCAAATAAAACCCTTTTTGTATTGCATAAAAAAACAATTACGCAATATTTCCCCCCCAAAACTTAGAAGTCAAATATTTGATGTGAAGTATTTGGAGCCTTACATACGTCAATAATCCACAACAACATTGATTTGGATTCATAGTAATTGAAAGTTTTAGATTAAAAAAAAATACCCTTAAGGGTCCCATTCATAAAAGTGTTAAACAGAAGTCATATATTAATTTTTTTTAACTTTTAACACTTAACTTTGTAGATCAACTTCAGATTTTTCCAATAATTATAAGTTTGTGTTTTTTTTAATGTTTATGTTTTATACCCTTTTTTAGTATGGCATGAACAAAAAGGCAATATTTTCCCTCCAAAACGCAAAAGTCAAATATTTGATGTGAAGTATTTGGAGCCTTAAATAGGTCAATAATCCACAACAACATTGATTTTGATTCATAATAATTGTTGGAGCATTGACCGTTATGTATATAAAACATGACAGTAGAAGACCCTTGGACCCTTAAGGGTCCCACTCATAAAAGTGTTAAAAGTAAGTCATATATTATTATTTTTTTTTACTTTCAACACTTACATTTGTAGATCTACTTCAGGTCTATCCAAGTTTTTATCTTTTTTTTAAATGTTTTGTACCCTTTTTGTCAATGAAAGCCCCTTTTTTTGTATGGCATGAACAAAAATGATGCAATGTTTCCCCCCCCAAAAACTCAGAAGTCAAATATTTGATGTGAAATATTTGGAGCCTTTAATATGTCAATCATTTATAACAACATTGATTTTGATTCATAATAATATTTGAGAATTGACCGTTATAGATAGAAATAAACATGACAGTAGAAGACCCTTGGACCCTTATGGGTCCCACTCATAAAAGTGTGAAAAGTAAGTCATATTTTAATTTTTTTTTTTTTACTTTTGACGCTTAAATATGTAGATCAACGTCAGGTCTATCCATAGATATTAAGTTTTTAATATTTTTGTTATGTTTTTGTACATTTTTAAACCCTCTTTGTAAAAAAAACTTTATTTTGTATGGCATAAAGAAAGATTATGCAATAGTTTCCCCCCCAAAACTCATAAGTCAAATATTTGATGTGAAGTATTTGGAGCCTTAAATAGGTCAATAATTCACAACAACATTGATTTTAATTCATAATAATTGTTTGAGCATTTGACCGTTATAGATATAAAAAAATGACAGTAGAAGACCCTTGGACCCTTAAGGGTCCCACTTATAAAAGTGTTAAAAGTAAGTTATATATTATTTTATTTTTTTAACTTTCAACGCTTACATTTGTAGATCTACTTCAGGTCTATCCAAGTTTTTATCATTTTTTTGTATGTTTTGTACCCTTTTTGTCAATGAAAGCCCTTTTTTTTGTATGGCATGAACAAAAATGATGCAATGTTTCCCCCCCCAAAAAACTCAGAAGTCAAATATTTGATGTGAAATATGTGGAGCCTTTAATATGTCAATCATTTATAACAACATTGATTTTGATTCATAATAATATTTGAGAATTGACCGTTATAGATAGAAATAAACATGACAGTAGAAGACCCTTGGACCCTTAAGGGTCCCACTCATAAAAATGTGTAAAGTAAGTCATATTTTCATTTTTTTTTTTTACTTTTGACGCTTAAATATGTAGATCAACGTCAGGTCTATCCATAGATATTAAGTTTTTAATATTTTTGTTATGTTTTTGTACATTTTTATACCCTCTTTGTAAAAAACATTTATTTTGTATGGCATAAATAAAGATTATGCAATAGTTTCCCCCCCAAAACTCAGAAGTCAAATATTTGATGTGAAGTATTTGGAGCCTTAAATAGGTCAATAATTCACAACAACATTAATTTTAATTCATAATAATTGTTTGAGCATTGACCGTTATTGATATAAAAAAAATGACAGTAGAAGACCCTTGGACTTAAGGGTCCCACTCATAAAAGTGTTAAAAGTAAGTCATATATTAATATTTTTTTAAACTTTCAACGCTTACATTTGTAGATCTACTTCAGGTCTATCCAAGTTTTTATCATTTTTTTTTGTATGTTTTGTACCCTTTTTGTCAATGAAAGCCCTTTTTTTTGTATGGCATGAACAAAAATGATGCAATGTTTTCCTCCAAAACTGAGAAGTCAAATATTTGATGTGAAATATTTGGAGCCTTTAATATGTCAATCATTTATAACAACATTGGTTTTGATTCATAATAATATTTGAGAATTGACCGTTATAGATATAAAAAAATGACAGTAGAAGACCCTTGGACCCTTAAGGGTCCCACTCATAAAAGTGTGATAAGTAAGTCATATTTTCATTTTTTTTTTTAACTTTTGACGCTTAAATATGTAGATCAACGTCAGGTCTATCCATAGATATTAATTTTTAAAATATTTTTGTTATGTTTTTGTATGTTTTTATACCCTCTTTGTAAAAAAAACTTTATTTTGTATGGCATAAAGAAAGATTATGCAATAGTTTCCCCCCAAAACTCAGAAGTCAAATATTTGATGTGAAGTATTTGGAGCCTTAAATAGGTCAATAATTCACAACAACATTCATTTTAATTCATAATAATTGTTGGAGCATTGACCGTTATAGATATATAAAAAATGACAGTAGAAGACCCTTGGACCCTTAAGGGTCCCACTCATAAAAGTGTTAAAAGTAAGTCATATATTAATTTTTTTTTACTTTCAACGCTTACATTTGTAGATCTACTTCAGGTCTATCCAAGTTTTTATCATTTTCTTGTATGCTTTGTACCCTTTTTGTCAATGAAAGCCCTTTTTTTTTGTATGGCATGAACAAAAACGATGCAATGTTTTCCATCCAAAACTCAGAAGTCAAATATTTTGTATGGAGTCGGAGCCTCAAAGAAGTGCGGCGATGAGCTCGGACGTTGACGTTTACCATGCACGGAGCTCTGGGTAGCAGCTGACGCCCGCTAAGGGGAAGAAATGATGGACGTCCTCTCCTGACCTCGCCGTGTGTCTCTTTTTTTTCTGGCCAGGACATCTGCAAGTCGCTGTGGTGTCACCGCACGGGCCACCGATGCGAGACCAAGTTCATGCCCGCCGCCGAGGGTACGAGCTGCGGGCCAGACATGGTGAGGAGCGTTGGTATTATTCTTAGATCCACCCGGTCCAGGCCAACATCCTGGCCTGCCTCCCGTTTCTTGGCAGGAAACAACATCAAGAGACGCATTTTTCTGAGAACACACTTTGAAACGGAGCAGTTTCCGGAATGAGCGGTTGATGCACCTCGGCTTACTTCTGAGC
>NC_084732.1:7499593-7544593 GCF_033978785.1 Entelurus aequoreus | reverse complement strand
CTCCATGGATTAGCCTGAATCCATGGGACTGTGGCTGAAGTCCTCATCCGGACGGTCCGGTATCACCTCAAAAAAAGCAAAGTATCGACTTCAATTTTAACGTATCGTCTTTCAAACGTGTACTCGTCGCACTTGGGCACTCCAGCAGCACTGAGAGTAGACTAGGCCAAACTACGTCTGGGGTAATGTTGCAATTTTCAACGCCAACAAAGCAATTGACTTGAAAAAAACAGCTCCGAGGTTAGTAAAGTAAGGCTCCGCTTGTCCACAAATGCGCTAGCTTTGATGCTAATGTACCTAGATCACTCCAGCAGCACTGAGAGCCTTACCTCAAACTACGTCTGGGGTAATGTTGCAATTTTCAACGGCAACAAAGCGATTGACTTGAAAAAAACAGCTCCGACGTTATTAAAGTAAGGCTCCGCTTATCCACAAATGCGCTAGCTTGATGCTAATGTACCTAGATCACTCAAGCAGCACTGAGAGCAGATTCGGCCAAACTACGTCTGGGGTAATGTTGCAATTTTCAACGGCAACAAAGTGATTGACTTGAAAAAAACAGATCAGAGGTTAGTAAAGTAGGGCTCCGCTTGTCCACAAATGCGCTAGCTTTGATGCTAATGTACCTAGATCACTCAAGCAGCACTGAAAGCAGACTCGGCCAAACTACGTCTGGGGTAGTGTTGCAATTTTCAACGCCAACAAAGCGATCGACTTGAAAAAAACAGCTCCGAGGTTAGTAAAGTAAGGCTCCGCTTGTCCACAAATATAATAGCTTGATGCTAATGTACCTAGATCACTCCAGCAGCACTGAGAGCAGACTGGGCCAAACTACGTCTGGGGTAATGTTGCAATTTTCAACGCCAACTAAAGCGATCGACTTGAAAAAAACAGCTCCAAGGTTAGTAAAGTAAGCCTCCGCTTGTCCACAAATGCGCTAGCTTTGATGCTAATGTACCTAGAGCACTCCAGCAGCACTGAGAGCATTACCTCAAACTACATCTGGGGTAATGTTGCAATTTTCAACGCCAACAAAGCGATCGACTTGAAAAAAACGTCTCCGACGTTAGTAAAGTAAGGCTCCGCTTGTCCACAAAAAATGCGTTAGCTTGATGCTAATGTACCTAGATCACTCCAGCAGCACTGAGAGCAGACTCGAACAAACGACCACTAGGTAATGTTGCAATTTTCTAAGAAAAAAAAGGGAAAAAAAAGGTATTCACCAAGGATGAAGCTCAGGCTATTGAATTGGGGGTTAAATCACCAAAAATGATTCTCGGGCGCGACCACCGCTGCTGCTCACTGCTCCCCTCACCTCCCAGGGGGTGATCAAGGGTGATGGGTCAAATGCAGGGAATAATTTCGCCCCACCTAGCGTGTGTGTGACAATCATTGCTACTTTATTTATTTATTTGTCTTTATTTGGTTCTTGATCACGTAAACCTAGAAGAGCCTTGAAGGGTCACCAATGGACGTCTTCTTCTGTGGAATCAGCAGACTAAAGTTTAAAGGAATCTACCCCCCCCTGTAGACCACCTGCCAGATCAAACGCAGCCTAATCCTCACCAACAAGCCAAGGGGAGATTAGGGTCACCATCTCCATCTTCCCCAGCATTGATGTGAAGTTATTTGATCAATAATTCATAACAACATTCATTTTGATTCATTATTATTTTTGGAGCTATGACAGTTTTTGAATCTCATTAAAATGAATAAATTCACTCTCGTAAAAAAAGTGTTAAAAATAAGTTTTTTTCAACGCTTAAATGTCAGCATCAACTTCAGCTCCGTCCATCAATTGTACATTTTTACAATGTTTGCTTGTTTGTTTCATGGGGTTTTTTTTGTCATAGAAAATTTAGTTTTTTATTATAGCAAACGCACAAAATATGCAATATTTTTCCCCAAAATATTTCAAATTGGAATATTTGATGTGAAGTTATTGGAGCCTTGAATAGATCAATCATTTATAACAACATTGATTTTGATTCATTATTACCAATAAAAGTAAAAAATAAATAAAATATATATTTTTTACTTTCAACACTTAAACCATTGTTTTTGTCAGAGAAAATGTACTTTTTTTCATGTCAAACACACAAAATATGCAATATTTTCCCCCCAAAAAACATGTCAGATTGGAATATTTGATGTGAAGTAATTAGATCAATAATTCATAACAACATTGATTTTGATCCACTATTATTTTTGAATTATCACAGTTGAAAAAGACGAAAAAAAGGCACTAAAATTCGTGTTAAAAATAAATCATCCTTTTTTTTTTAACTTTCAAAACTTAAATCACTGGATGGAACTTTTTTTTTAAATTTTTTTTTAAATTTTTAAATTTTATGCTGTTTTTGTCTTAGAAAACTTTTTTTTTTTTTACGGCAAACACGCAAAATATGAAATATTTTCCCCAAAAGAACATATTTCAAAGTGGAATATTTGATGTGAAGTTATTAGATCAACAATTCATAACAACATTGATTTTGATTCATTATTATTTTTCGAACAACAACAGTTGAAAAAGCCACTAAAATTCAAAAGGGCCACACTTATTAAAGTGTTAAAAAATAAATAATATATTTTTTTTTTAATTTCAACATTTAAATTATTATTTTTGTCAGAGAAAATGTAATTTTTTTCACAGCAAACCCACAAAATATGCAATATTTTCCCCAAAAAACCCCATTTAAAATTGGAATATTTGATGTGAAGTAATTAGATCAATAATTCATAACAACATTGATTTTGGTCCATTATTATTTTTAAATTATGACAGTTGAAAAAAAAAAAAGAGACAAAAACATTTTTAGGGATAAAAAACGGGCCACGCAAGATACATTTTTACTTTCAAAACTTAAATCATTATTTTTGTCAGAGAAAATGTAATTTTTTTTATGGCAAACACACAAAATATGCAATATTTCCCCCCAAAAACCCCATTTAAAATTGGAATATTTGATGTGAAGTTTTTAGATCAATAATTCATAACAACATTGATTTTGATCCATTATTATTTTTGAATTATGACAGTTGAAAAAGACAAAAAAAAAAGCCACAAAAATTATTAGGGATGTAGGGAGCCCCTAAAAGGACATGGGGGGAAAAAAATGTTTAATAATTGTTTTATTTTAATTTTATTTCTTTTAGACATGTATCTCGTGCGCACAAAAACGTATCTCGTGCGCATGAGATACATGTCTAAAAGAAAAAAAAATAAAAAAAAGAAAAATATATATACACATTTTGAAATTTTTTTTTTTTATAACTTTATAAAAAGTTTCTCGTGCGCACGAGATACATGTCTAAAAAAAATTTAAAAAAATTACCCCATGTCCCTTTAGGGGCTCCGTAATACGGAGCCCCTAAAGGGACATGGGGGAAAACATTTTTTTAATAATTTTTTAATTTCAATTTTATTTCTTTTAGACATGTATCTCGTGCGCACGAGCATGAGATACATGTCTAAAAAAAATTTAAAAAAATAAAAATATATATACATTTTTTTTTTTTTTTTTTATAACTTTATAAAAAGTTTCTCGTGCGCTAAAAAAAAAAAAAAAAAAAAAAAAAAATTCCCCCATGTCCCTTTAGGGGCTCCTTAATTCTGTTTTTGTCAGAGAAAACTTTTTTTTTACGGCAAACATGCAAAATATGAAATATTTTCCCCAAAAAACATATATCAAAGAGGAATATTTGATGTGAAGTTTTTAAATCAACAATTCATAACAACATTGATTTTGATTCATTATTAGTTTTGAATTATGATAGTTGAAAAAGACAAAAAAAGACAAAAAAATTCTTAGGGATGCAAAAGGGCCACACTCATTAAAGTGTTAAAAATAAATCATACTTTTTTTTTTTTAACTTTCAAAACTTAAATCACTGGATGGAACTTAAGATCCATCCATCAATTATATGTTTTTATTATTTTTTTTATTGTATTTTATTTTGTGCTGTTTTTGTCAGAGCAAACATATATTTTTACGGAAAACACGCAAAATATGAAATATTTCCCCAAAAATATTTCAAAGTGGAATATTTGATGTGAAGTTATGAGATCAATAATTTATAACAACATTGATTTTGATTCATTAGAATTTTTGGAGCAATGACAATTCTAAAGAAAAAAAAACTGCATGGCAACTTTGTGTTATTAGAGTCAACATTGCGACTTTTTCCCGTGACATTTCACCTGTTTGCTCCTTTATTCCACTTTATTATGTTTTTCTTCCGTGTTAATATTTATTGTGCTGTAAAATATATAAAAAAAGCATTGGGTGGGCTGCAAATGTCCACTTTCTGTGCTCCCAGAATGCAGCGTTACTGCATGGAAGTCAGCATTCAGACAGAAAGTCTCCTGATGAAGCGTCAACATGCTGACCTTTGACACGCAGAGTCGTCTCCTCCCGTTGCCAGGCGGATTTAAAGCGGCCTCGGGACGTTTCAGCATTCCTCAAGAGCCCCGAGGGCCGTGAAACACAAACCCAAAACTCAAATCTGGCTAAAGTCTTGTTTTTTGGATATGGTATCAAAACGGTCACGGGAGAAGGTCGTGGAAGAGTGAAAGTCTGGGTCTGTCCCTGGGTCTATCAGGTGCACCGCAGACCCTCCTCTGGGACCCGGGTCTGTCCCTGGGTCTATCAGGTGCACCGCAGACCTCCTCTGGGACCTGGGTCTGTCCCTGGGTCTATCAGGTGCACCGTAGAACCTCCTCTGGGACCTGGGTCTGTCCCTGGGTCTGTCCCTGGGTCTATCAGGTGCACCGCAGACCTCCTCTGGGACCCGGGTCTGTCCCTGGGTCTGTCCCTGGGTCTATCAGGTGCACCGCATATCTCCTCTGGGACCCGGGTCTGTCCCTGGGTCTATCAGGTGCACCGCAGACCCTCCTCTGGGACCCGGGTCTGTCCCTGGGTCTGTCCCTGGGTCTATCAGGTGCACCGCAGACCCTCCTCTGGGACCCGGGTCTGTCCCTGGGTCTGTCCCTGGGTCTATCAGGTGCACCGCAGACCCTCCTCTGGGACCCGGGTCTGTCCCTGGGTCTATCAGGTGCACCGCAGACCTCCTCTGGGACCTGGGTCTGTCCCTGGGTCTATCAGGTGCACCGTAGAACCTCCTCTGGGACCTGGGTCTGTCCCTGGGTCTGTCCCTGGGTCTATCAGGTGCACCGCAGACCTCCTCTGGGACCCGGGTCTGTCCCTGGGTCTGTCCCTGGGTCTATCAGGTGCACCGCATATCTCCTCTGGGACCCGGGTCTGTTCCTGGGTCTATCAGGTGCACCGCAGACCCTCCTCTGGGACCCGGGTCTGTCCCTGGGTCTGTCCCTGGGTCTATCAGGTGCACCGCAGACCCTCCTCTGGGACCCGGGTCTGTCCCTGGGTCTGTCCCTGGGTCTATCAGGTGCACCGCAGACCCTCCTCTGGGACCCGGGTCTGTCCCTGGGTCTATCAGGTGCACCGCAGATCTCCTCTGGGACCTGGGTCTGTCCCTGGGTCTATCAGGTGCACCGTAGAACCTCCTCTGGGACCTGGGTCTGTCCCTGGGTCTGTCCCTGGGTCTATCAGGTGCACCGCAGACCTCCTCTGGGACCCGGGTCTGTCCCTGGGTCTGTCCCTGGGTCTATCAGGTGCACCGCATATCTCCTCTGGGACCCGGGTCTGTCCCTGGGTCTATCAGGTGCACCGCAGACCCTCCTCTGGGACCCGGGTCTGTCCCTGGGTCTGTCCCTGGGTCTATCAGGTGCACCGCAGACCCTCCTCTGGGACCCGGGTCTGTCCCTGGGTCTGTCCCTGGGTCTATCAGGTGCACCGCAGACCCTCCTCTGGGACCCGGGTCTGTCCCTGGGTCTGTCCCTGGGTCTATCAGGTGCACCGCATATCTCCTCTGGGACCCGGGTTTGTCCCTGGGTCTATCAGGTGCACCGCAGATCTCCTCTGGGACCTGGGTCTGTCCTTGGGTCTGTCCCTGGGTCTATCAGGTGCACCGCATATCTCCTCTGGGACCTGGGTCTGTCCCTGGGTCTATCAGGTGCACCGCAGACCTCCTCTGGGACCTGGGTCTGTCCCTGGGTCTATCAGGTGCACCGCAGACCTCCTCTGGGACCTGGGTCTGTCCCTGGGTCTGTCCCTGGGTCTATCAGGTGCACCGCAGACCTCCTCTGGGACCTGGGTCTGTCCCTGGGTCTATTAGGTGCATCGCCGACCTCCTCTGGAACCTGGGTCTGTCCCTGGGTCTATCAGGTGCACCGCTGACCTCCTCTGGTACCTGGGTCTGTCCCTGGGTTTGTCCCTGGGTCTGTCCCTGGGTCTATCAGGTGCACGAAGACCTCCTCTGGGACCTGGGTCTGTCCCTGGGTCTATCAGGTGCACCGCAGACCTCCTCTGGGACCTGGGTCTGTTTTCGGGTCTATCAGGTGCACGGCAGACCTCCTCTGGAACCTGGGTCTGTCCCTGGGTCTATCAGGTGCACCACAGACCTCATCTGGGACCTGGGTCTGTCCCTGGGTTTGTCCCTGGGTCTGTCCCTGGGTCTATCAGTTGCACCGCAGACCTCCTCTGGGACCCGGGTCTGTCTCTGGGTCTATCAGGTGCCCTGCAGACCCTCCTCTGGGACCCGGGTCTGCCCCTGGGTCTATCAGGTGCACCGCAGACCCTCCTCTGGGACCCGGGTCTGTCTCTGGGTCTATCAGGTGCCCTGCAGACCCTCCTCTGGGACCCGGGTCTGCCCCTGGGTCTATCAGGTGCACCGCAGACCCTCCTCTGGGACCCGGGTCTGCCCCTGGGTCTATCAGGTGCACCTCAGACCTCCTCTCTAAGCACATAACCACATTTTTCAGGAAGATTCTTTGCTATATCCCATTTATTTCACCGACTAATCCAAAAGACTCCCGTCTTCAGGTCTGGGTTTCTGTTTCTAGTTCGGTTTTTTACGAGACATCTTTGATCAGCATGGTTCTTCCGTCCCGACCCGCCTGCGTACCGCGCCGGCCTTGCGCTCGGCAAAACGGCGTAAATAGCGATCCTCAATTTTCTCTGCCGGGGGTCGTGCTGGAATGCCTGGCGATGAGTTTAAAGGCTGTGGGAAACGTCAGCGCTCGCTAAATGTCAACAGACGCTCTCCGACATGTGGTGGTTGACGGTAGAACTCAACGCTGCTCTTTATTTATACGCAACTAATTATTTTTGGGTTCTTGGCAAACCTGCTTTTATTGTGGTCCGTAGAAATAGTATCAAACTCCGACTCATAGCCGAGGGAAAACGGTTGGAGTGAAATGACTCTAAAACACACAAAATGTTTTTACTGGTGTCCCAAAAGAGTCGCAAGTATATAAAAACAATTTTCTTCAAGTTCAAATGTTTGGTAGTAATATTTCACCCGTGACTCAAAAAGTGGCGCTGCTACAGGATTGAGTCCATTTAAGAAGGCCGACAAAGGGCGGAGAGTAAAATGGCGAACGGAAGAGAGGGTAAACAAGCTCAACCTGTAAGTTAACGTGTAAGCTTCACCTTTGTCATTTTTGGGCGGACGGCACCATGCGCCTGTCGTTGAAGAGTGCCAATCGCTGGTGCTGAGGGTGAAAGTGTGTCAACTTGAAGACATTTTTTTTTATACTTAAAAAAATTTTTTTTTACTTGCAGGAAATTGTTTTTATACTTGTAAATTGTGTTTTTAATTGAGGAAAATAATATTTAGTTTTTTTACTTTGCACATTTTTCCATTTTTAGTAGAAGAAAATAGCTTTTTTCTTTAAAATTGGAAAGCTTTTTTTTATAACTGAATACATTTTTTATAGAATAGAAATAGAATAGAATAGAATAGAAAGTACTTTATTGATCCCTGGGGGAAATTCAGCACCACAGTTTGCTCACAATAGACAATATTAAATATAAATAAATACATAATATAATTTAATATATATAATATATAAATAACATAAATATATTCTACATATACTCTACATTTAAGAGCAGTCAAGGAACATATGCATTATACAGTCTGATGGCTGTCGGTATTTATACTTGAAAATCGTTTTTTTACTTAAAGAAAATATATATATATATTTTTTTTTACTTGCAAATTTTTTCGTTTTTAGTAAAATAAAATAGCTTTTTTCTTTAAAATTGGAAAGCTTTTTTTTTAACTGAATATTTTTTTTATACTTGAAAATATTTTTTTTACTAAAATAATTTATTTTATTTTTTTTACTTGCAAATGTTTTTATAGAAAAAAAACAACATTTTTTTTAAAACTTGGAAACTGTTTTTTTAATTGAATTATTTTTTTTAGACGTTTTATTTGTTAAAATTTTTTTTTTTTATACTTCCGAATCATTTGTTGTGTGTTTTTGGACTTTTGCCAGTAATTTCACTCCATAGAAACACTTCGTAATAATTGTTTTGTTTTTTTACTTGCAAAAGTTTTTCGTTTTTATTAAAAGAAAATAGCTTTTTTCTGTAAAATGGGAAAACTTTTTTTTTAACTGAATACATTTTTTATACTTGAAAATCGTTTTTTTACTTAAAGAAAATTGCTGTTTTTCTTTTTTTTTTACTTGCACATTTTTTTTATAGAAGAAAATAGCTTTTTATATTTTTTACTTGGAAACTGTTTTTTTAATTGAATAATTTTTTAAATACTTTTTATTTGTGGAAAATCTTTTTTATACTTCCGAATAATTTGTTGTGTGTTTTTGGAGTTTTGCCAGTAATTTCACTCCATAGAAACACTTCCTAATAATTGTTTTGTTTTTTTACTTGCAAAATGTTTTCGTTTTTAGTAGAAGAAAATAGCTTTTTTCTTTAAAATTGGAAAGCTTTTTTTTAACTGAATACATTTTTTATACTTGAAAATCGTTTTTTTACTTAAAGAAAATAGTTTTTTTTAGTTTTTTTTACTTGCACATTGTTTTTAATAGAAGAAAATAGCTTTTTATTTTTTACTTGGAAACTGTTTTTTTAATTGAATCATTTTTTTAATACTTTTTATTTGTAGAAAATCGTTTTTATACTTCCGAATCATTTTTTGTGTGTTTTTGGAGTTTTGCCAGTAATTTCGCTCCATAGAAACACTTCCTAATATATTTTTTTGTTTTTTTACTTGCAACATTTTTTCATTTTTAGTAGAAGAAAATAGTTTTTTTCTTTAAAATTGGAAAGCTTTTTTTTTAACTAAATAATTTTTTTTATACTTGAAAATCGTTTATTTTACTTAAAGATTTTTTTATATTTATTTTTTTTTACTTGCAAATTTTTTTATGGACAAAAATAGCTTTTTTTTGTACTTGGAAACTGTTTTTTTAATTGAATAAATTTATTTTAATACTTTTTATTTGTAGACAATCGTTTTTACACTTGCGAATAATTTTTTGTGTGTTTTTGGAGTTTTGCCAGTAATTTCACTCCATAGAATCACTTCCTAATATTTTTTTTGTTTTTTTACTTGCAACATTTTTTTGTTTTTAGTAGAAGAAAATATTTTTTTTCTTTAAAATTGGAAAGCTTTTTTTTTAACTGAACATTTTTTTTCTTCTTGAAAATCGTTTTTTTACTTAAAGAAAATTGTTTTGTTTTTTTCTACTTGCAAATTCTTTTTATAGAAGAAAATTGCTTTTTTTTTTACTTGGAAACTGTTTTTTTAATTGAATATTTTTTTTTATACTTGCGAATCATTTTTTTTGAAATTGTTTTTATACTTGTAAATTGTGTTTTTGATTGAGGAAAATATTTTAGTAGTTTTTAGTAGAAGAAAATAGCTTTTTCTTTAACATTGGAAAGCTTTTTTTTAACTGAATAATTTTGTTATACTTGAAAATCGTTTTTTTACTTAAAAAAAGTTTTTTTTTTTTTTTACTTGCAAATTTCTTTATAGAAGAAAATAGCTTTTTTTTTTAACTCGGAAACTGTTTTTTTAATTTAAGAATTTTTTTTATACTTGGGAATCATTTTTTTACTTGCAGGAAATTGTTTTTATACTTGTAAATTGTGTTTTTAATTGAGGAAAATATTTTAGTAGTTTTTAGTAGAAGAAAATAGCTTTTTTTTTTAAATTGTAAAGCTTTTTTTAACTGAATACTTTTTTTATACTTGAAAATTGTTTTTTTACTTAAATAATTTATTATTTTTTTTACTTGGAAACTGTTTTTTTAATTTAAGAATTTTTTTTATACTTGCAAATCATTTTTTGTGTGTTTTTGGAGTTTTGCCAGTAATTTCACTCCATAGAAACACTTCCTAATGAATGAATTAGTCAACCAGTGGTCGGACTACAACTGTTAGTGGCCTTAATTACAACTGTACACTTCCAATGTTGTGGGAACACGCGGGACATTTTCTCTTCCCCGTGCACGAAGCAAGGTCCGTGAAGAACTTGTCCAGAGTCCAGATCCCAGGAGAATAAACAAGGAAGAGATAAAAATGAATTAGAATCTTAACGGCAAGGGTTTTAACTGCAGGAGCTTTTCTTCCATGTTCCTGTCCTACATGTGTACCATGTTAGGTCTTAGGTTGTTACAAGAAATTATCCAACAAAAAATGATTGGCGCCTTAAAACAACTCCCTGACGAGTCTAATCTGTCGACAACTTTACAAAACTGAACCGACACGTGGAACAAACTGAGGTGAGGTAGATACAGTATCTGGGAAAAATTCTTAAGGTTGGATTCAAAGGGATCCACAGGACTGGCTGAGGGCATCGTTTCTTTAGCCAGTCGGTATCTGGCAGTTGGAGAAGGGTCTAGCTGCGGCCGCAGACACTATTCTAAGTTCCGCCCACAAGGGTGACGACAACCATGAACCATGGTTTAAAGACATGGCCAGAGTGGACACTTGATTTGTAACGTGATCCGGGATGGCAAATGTAACACACCATGGTTGTTATTATTTCGGTTGTTGAATGCATTGCTTTTTTGGCTGGTTATATACAAGCTTAGCCAAAAACCAAACCCAAACCCAATCCTAACCCTAACCCAAACCCTAACCCAAAACTAATCCTTGCCCTAAACCCAACTCAGACCCCAACCTAACCCCCACCGTAACCCCAACCCCAACCAAAACCCAAACCTAACCCTTACCCTAAATCCAACCCAAATATGTTTTTACAATTTTTATTCTGTTTTTAAAATTGTTATTATTGTTTGTTGTCTTAAGAGTATTCTCTGTAGGTTGTTTTAAAAGCACTGAGCTGGATTGCTGTTCAATTTCATTGTTTCCATGCAATGACAATAAAGGGATTCTGATTCTGAACCCCAACCTAACCCCCACCCTAACCCCAACCCAAACGTAACCCAACCTAACCCCAACGCAAACCTAATCCTTGCCCTAACCCAAACCGTAAACGTAACTTATTTTCAGCAGTATTTTTTTACTCAGTTATTTCTGATATCAGTGTTGCGTACGGTCTCTCCAGCTTCACTTCTGTCTAAGACACTCTTCACCTCCGTTGTCGTCACCCCTGAGTGACTTTGACTGTCTGTGGCCGCAGCTGGACCCTTCCCAAACTGCCAGATACTGACTGGCTAAAGAAACGAGGCCCTCAGCCAGTCCTGTGGCTCCCTTTGAGTCCAACCTTAGGAAATTCTCCAAGATATCTCCCTCACATAAGTGTGTTCCACGTGTCGGTTCAGTTTTGTATAGTTGTTGACATATTAGACTCGTCAGGGAGTTGTTTTAAGGCGCCAACTTGGGATCTAACATAGTACACATATAGGACAGGAACATGTAAGAAAAGCTCCTGGACTGGCTGAGGGCATCGTTTCTTTACCAGTCGGTATCTGGCAGTTGGAGAAGGGTCTAGCTGAGGCCACAGACACTCTAAGTCCTGCCAACTTTAAGTCTTAGTCGCGCCCACTCAGGGGTGACGACAACGGAAGTGAAGGGTGTCTTAAACCGAAGTGAAGCTGGAGAGACCATACGCAACACGGAAATCAGAAATAAATGGAAGAAAAAAAATACTGCTGGAAATAAGTTAAGGTTACTGTTCGGGTTAGGTTTGGGTTTGGGTTGGGGTTAGGATTGTTTATAACCAGCCGAAAAAGCAATGCATTCAACAACCGAAATAATAACAACCATGTTGCGTTACATTTGCCATCTTGGATCTTGTTACAAATCAAGTGTCCACTCTGGTGTTGCCAGCACCACTCTGATCATGTCTTTAAACCATGGTTCAATTCCGTTGTCTTCACCCTTGTAGGCGGAACTTAGAGTAGGCGAGACTTGGAATAGTGTCGGCGGCCGCAGCTAGACCCTTCTCCAACTGCCAGATACCGACTGGCTAAAGAAACGATGCCCTCAGCCAATTCTGTGGATTCTTTTGAATCCAACCTTAAGAAGTTCTCCCAGATATCTTCCTCACCTCTGTTTGTTCCACGTGTTGCTTCAGTTTTGTATAGGTGTTGACAGATTAGACTCGTCAGGGAGTTGTTTTAAGGCGCCAATTATTCTTTTTTATGAATTACTCGTAACAATGGATGTCCTTGGGCTGTTGAGAGAAGCCACCAGGCCAAACGTTCACTTCTGAAATCCTTCCAAGCCAACACTTTTGATTACTCTACGCCACAGTTTTCTCACACTAATCCTGGGTGGGTTTTCTCTTTTCTTTGATCAGGCCGCAGTACAACGGTAATTTCTGTCCGGGCTCCAACCGTCTCAACCAGCTGTGTAACACCCGGCCGTGCCCGCACAACACGGTGGACTTCCGGACCCAGCAGTGCGCCGAGTACAACAGCAAGCCCTTCAGGGGCTGGTACTACAAGTGGAAGCCGTACACCAAAGTAGAAGGTAAATATTCGAGCTTGACTGTGTCCTTGGATGCGTCCTGTGTGAAAACCGCAAATTTCAAGTCTTCTCTCAGCTAGTTGCCTGTAAATGATCCCTTTGGAACATTTTGGCAAGAGATTTTCAATCTTTTAAGAGCTTTCGTAGGACTCCGAAAGACACCACACAATTTGTTGTATTCCGACACTAAGAACAAGAGCGGGGAGCGTCTGATTGGCCGGCTCCTAAACACACAAAGCAGCGCCGGCGAGCTTTGTCTCGTCTTAATTCGGCTTGATCTTCTGTATTCTGCGCCGTGCTGTTCCAGCCCCAATCTCTTTAATGGGCTTTTTTTCTGCGATGCCAAGGTCTATTTACTGCCGGCTTGTCTGGGGCCAAAGAAGCTGGAGGAAACTATCACTCTGTGTAATATGCATGGCAGGCATGCAGCCACTTGCACCCCTCCACACAGTGGGAAGGGATTTGAAAAGGAAGCCTCCTGGCCTTGAGCGAGCGCAGAGAAAGGGAGGGTAGTGAAGGACAGCGGTGTGTTTGGCCGGCGTCCCAGGCCTCTTTAGACTCTTGATGAATAGGAGGTTATGTTTGGAGGAACATATTCTAAAGTGCCTTCGGGACCTTGGGCCGAGTCACCTTTGTTGTCGTTTATTTCAACTGCGGGCAGCTGCTCAGACTCGAATTTTGAAGCAGACAATAAATCCCCAGAGAAGACTTCATTGTCAGTGCCTGTCTTCTGCCATTCAGGCTTTGCTGGTCTTGAGAGTCCAGGTTTAACCCCCAACAACCGGCAACATTGGACCACCTTTGCTTAGTCAGTTTGGTTTTGGCAGAACGACCCAGGAGATTTGTCGTGTGTGAAGGTTGGCACATGTACCAGCCTTGATATGATAATATTCCTGGTAACTACTCAGGTTGGTGCAGTTTTTGATGTTTTCCATTGGCTAAAAACAGGTACTACGAGACGGGGACGGATTGGGACCCTGTTACCGGGAAGAGACCTCCTAGATTATTATATTCTATGGCTGTCGGAAGAGTGGATCGTGAGATCGACAGGTGGATCGGTGCGGCGTCTTCAGTAATGCGGACGCTGTATCGATCCGTTGTGGTGAAGAAGGAGCTGAGCCGGAAGGCAAAGCTCTCAATTTACCGGTCGATCTACGTTCCCATCCTCACCTATGGTCATGAGCTTTGGGTTATGACCGAAAGGACAAGATCACGGGTACAAGCGTGTGTGAAGGTTTGCACATGTACCAGCCTCGATATGATAATATTCCTGGTAACTACTCAGTTTGGTGCAGTTTTTGATGTTTTCCATTGGCTAAAAACAGGTACTACGAGACAGGGACGGATTGGGACCCTGTTACCGGGAAGAGTCCTCCTAGATTATTCTATTCTATGGCTGTCGGAAAAAAGAGAGGTGACTAGAATCGATGATTAAGAATTTACTGTACAAAAAAGTCCTGTACTGTACTCCAAGTCTGAGTCCATGGTTCTCGCCCGGAAAAGGGTGGAGTGCCATCTCCGGGTTGGGGAGGAGACTATTGGGCTACTTGGTGCCGTCTTGCATTGGGCTAAAAAAGTTTGGTCGAAAACTGACTACATGCAAAGTAACTATATATATATATATATATATATATATATATATATATATATATATATATATATATATATATATATATATATATATATATATATATATATATATATATATATGTATGTGTGGGAAAAAAATCACAAGACTATTTAATCTCTACAGGCCTGTTTCATGAGGGGTTTACCTCAATCCTCAGGAGATTTTAAATATCCTGAGGATTGAGGTAAACCCCTCATGGAACAGGCCTGTAGAGATGAAATAGTCTTGTGATTTTTTCCCCACACATACATATTACACTCTACCACGGTATCGAGCACTATTTTTTGGATAATCTAATTAAGACATATATATATATATATATATATATATATATATATATATATATATATATATATATATATATATATATATATATATATATATATATATATATATATATATATATATATATATATATATATATATATATATATATATATATATATATATATATTAGGGCTGAAACTAACGATTCATTTGATAATCAATTAATCTGTCGATTATTACTTCGATTAATCGATTAATAATCAGATAAAAGAGACAAACTACATTTCCATCCTATCCAGTATTTTATTGGAAAAAAACAGCATTCTGGCACCATACTTATTTTGATTATTGTTTTTCAGCTGTTTGTAAATGTTGCAGTTTATAAATAAAGGTTTATTTAAAAAAATAAAAAAAATAATACAATAAAATATTTTTAAAAAATAAAATAAAATAAAAAAACTCTGCGCATAGCATAGATCCAATGAATCGATGACTAAATTAATAGCCAACTATTTTAATAATCGATTTTAATCGATTTAATCGATTAGTTGTTGCAGCCCTAATATATATAGTTGTGTGTGTTTACATATTATGATAATATAATGGATATATAATTAATATAATATAATTATAATAATATTACATAATAGTATATATATATAATAGTATGTGAAAGTTTGATTCCTACCTTGTTTACTTCTGTGACCACCTCTTCAAAGCTTTGTAATCAATCAGAAATATCAAGCAGCTAAAAGTCAAACATGGACAATGTCGACCGAGTGTCTTGCATTTTTCCCATCATGCCTTGCAACGGATTTAAATGGGTGTCATTTTGAAATTTTTAAAATAATATCCACAAATTCCATGGAGCAGGTTGTGTTATGTGTGACAAAGTGTGTTGACTTTTTGTGCAGGTTGAATAGTTTTTTTCTGCACCATGACTAGGAAAGGTTGTCTGGATAGGGTCATACAAATAAATGCTGTGTTTGAACGGCAAAAGTTACACATCGTTAGTTGCAGCCCTAATATATATATATATATATATATATATATATATATATATATATATATATATATATATATATATATATATATATATATATATATATATATATATATATATATATATATATACGATTAATTTGATAATCGATTAATCTGTCGAATAATTACTTTGATTAATCGATTAATAATCAGATACAAGAGACAAACTACATTTCCATCCTATCCAGTATTTTATTGGAAAAAAACAGCATTCTGGCACCATACTTATTTTGATTATTGTTTCTCAGCTGTTTGTAAATGTTGCAGTTTATAAATAAAGGTTTATTTAAAAAAAAAAATAAATAAAAAAAAAAAATAAAAAAAAAATAAAAATAAAAAATAAAAAAATCTCTGCGCATGCGCATAGCATAGATCCAACGAATCGATGACTAAATTAATCGCCAACTATTTTAATAATCGATTTTAATCGATTTAATCGATTAGTTGTTGCAGCCCTAATATATATAGTTGTGTGTGTTTACATATTATGATATCATAATGGATATATAATTAATATAATATAATTATAATAATATTACATAATAGTATATATATATAATAGTATGTGAAAGTTTGACTCCTACCTTGTTTACTTCTGTGACCACCTCTTCAAAGCTTTGTAATCAATCAGAAATATCAAGCAGCTAAAAGTCAAACATGGACAATGTCGACCGAGTGTTTTGCATTTTTCCCATCATGCCTTGCAACGGATTTAAATGGGTGTCATTTAGAATTTTACGGTGCTTGGACATTTTTATTTTTTTTTATAATATCCACAAAGTTCAGTGAGCAGGTTGTGTTATGTGCGACAAATTGTGCTGGTTGAATAGGTTTTTTTTGCACCATGACTAGGAAAGGTTGTCTGGATTGGGTCGTACAAATAAATGCTGTGTTTGGGCGGCAAAAGTTACACATCATAATCACTCACTGGTGTGAGATTTTTTTCCCCGTCATCCCTACTCGGTGGAGTCAGTAAACCCAATTTGTACATTCAATTTGACATTTTTATTGACGCCAGCAGGTCAATGGAGTTTGTGTGAAATTTAGGGCTGGAACAACTAATCGATTAAAATCGATTATTAAAATAGTTGCCGATTAATTTAGTCATCGATTCGTTGGATCTATGCTATGCGCAGAGTTTTTTTTTTTTTTTTTTTAAATAAACCTTTATTTATAAACTGCAACATTTACAAACAGCTGAGAAACCATAATCAAAATAAGTATGGTGCCAGAACGCAGGTTTTTTTTCAAGAAAATACTGGATAGGATAGAAATGTAGTTTGTCTATTTTATCCGATTATTAATCGAAGTAATAATCGACAATTAATCGATCATCAAATTAATCGTTAGTTGCAGATTATTAATAGATTAATCAAAGTAATAATCGCCAGATCAATCGACCATCAAAGTAATCGTTAGTTGCAGATTATTAATCGATTAATCGGAGTAATAATCACCAGATTAATCGATCATCAAATTAATTGTTAGTTGCAGATTATTAATCGATTAATCGAAGCAATAATCACCAGATTAATCGATCATCAAATCATCCGCTAGTTGCAGATTATTAATCGAAGCAATAATCGACAGATTAATCGATCATCAAATTAATCGTTAGTTGCAGATTATTAATCGATTAACCGAAGTAATAATCGCCAGATTAATCGATCATCAAATTAATCGTTAGTCGCAGACTATTAATCGATTAATCGAAGTAATAATCGACAGATTAATCGATTATCAAATTAATCGTTAGTTCCAGCCCTAGTGAAATGATGCATTCATTGTTCGTTCATAAAGTCGTTTTTTCTTCTTCTTCAAACCGGGAAGTGGCCGATGATCTAAAAGTGAACATCTTCTGGATGCTTCCGCAGATGAAGACGTCTGCAAGCTGTACTGCACCGCCGTGGACTTTGACTTCTTCTTCGCCATGTCCGGCAAGGTCAAAGACGGCACCTCCTGCTCCCACCACCAAGGCGACGTCTGCATCGACGGAGTTTGCGAGGTATTTTCACCGCGCCTATTTTGTCGTCCCCGTTGAATGAAACCACACCGGCAGAGGCTGGATCCGCGGCGAGAAAGTCAGGTGGCCTCGGCTGCGGCGGCGGTCAGACCGCAAGTGTCGCCTTTCAGCAGCTGTCAAGAGCGCATTTCTAAGCAATCATTTCAAAACTCTGACCATGGTCCTGCCTCCGACTTAACCCGATTGTCTTGTGGTCCGACCTAAACCGAGGCGCTGACACTCACTTTGTCAAGTTGGGGGACGCGAAGCAGAAAACCTTCGGCCCGCTCACTGAATCCCAACGAGTCGCCGCAGCGTTGCTTTTGGCGGCCGACCAGACTCGGGCTTCAATTGACACGGACGTGAACTGCAAGTTGAGGCCAGTGTCGGCAATTATGGTGCTTGTGGCGTACGATACATACATCCTGCACATGCGGTGGTGGAGGACTGGACTGGATGTGGCCACACATAATACACCGCTTTAGATAACCCTTTCACTTTATCATCCACGAAGAGCAGATGTGTCCCCACTTTTCCCCGTCCAACATAAATAAGCTAAGCTTTATGCAGGTTGTCCCTAAGGTCTGCTTGGACCCAAATATAAACGCAGCACTTCTGTTTCTGCTCCCATTTTCGCATGAGTTGAACTCAAAGATGTACAACTTTGACTACGTACACAAAAGACACATTCCCACGGATGAAGTGCTGGCTGGCCAAAGTCGGGACCCGGGGTGGACCGCTCGCCTGTGCACCAGGTGGGGACATCACTGCACTGCTGACCTGTCTCCGCTCGGGATGGTCTCCTGCTGGCCCCACTATGGACTGGACTCTCTCACTATTACGTTAGATCCACTATGGACTGGACTCTCACTATTATGTTAGATCCACTATGGACTGGACTCCCACTATTATGTTAGCTCCACTATGGACTGGACTCTCACACTATTATGTTAGATCCACTATGGACTGGACTCTCACTATTATGTTAGATCCACTATGGACTGGACTCTCACACGATTATGTTAGATCCACTATGGACTGGACTCTCACACTATTATGTTAGATCCACTATGGACTGGACTCTCACTATTATGTTAGATCCACTATGGACTGGACTCTCACTATTATGTTAGATCCACTATGGACTGGACTCTCACTATTATGTTAGATCCACTATGGATTGGACTCTCACACTATTATGTTAGATCCACTATGGACTGGACTCTCACTATTATGTTAGATCCACTATGGACTGGACTCTCACTATTATGTTAGATCCACTATGGACTGGACGCTCACACTATTATGTTAGATCCACTATGGACTGGAGTCTCACTATTATGTTAGATCCACTATGGACTGGACTCTCACACTATTATGTTAGATCCACTATGGACTGGACTCTCACTATTATGTTAGATCCACTATGGACTGGACTCTCCCTATTATGTTAGATCCACTATGGACTGGACTCTCACTATTATGTTAGATCCACTATGGACTGGACTCTCACTATTATGTTAGATCCACTATGGACTGGACTCTCACACTATTATGTTAGATCCACTATGGACTGGACTCTCACACTATTATGTTAGATCCACTATGGACTGGACTCTCACAATATTATGCTAGATCCACTATGGACTGGACTCTCACTCAAGTCCGAGACAACGACAGACTCTAGTCATATTGAGACCTGGATGAGGACGACGAGTATTCAGATGAGCTTTCCTTGAGACAGTTTCTCACAGTTTTTGCAGAAATTCTTTGGTTATGCAAACCAATTGTTGCAGCAGCTGTCCGGGTGGCTGGATGTGGAGGTCTTGGGCTGGTGTGCTTACACGCGGTCTGCGGTTGTGAGGCCGGTTGGATGTACTGCCAAATTCTCTGAGACGTCTTTTAGTAGAAAAATTAACGGTAAATTCAATGGCATGATTAATCTAAGTGTGTTCATGATTAATAATTTCTTTATTCATTTTGTCAGCCCTAAAGTGAACATAATAGACATTATTCGTCACTCGTTCTTGATCCCATTTTGGACATTTCTTGAAAACCGTAATAGTTGGAGTTGTGTTGCTAGCTAGCTGCTAATCACACAAACACCACGAATGACAGTAGTAGGCTAACATACAAATGACTATCACCTAACGAGGCTAAAATCCCAGTTTTTTGTTTTTTTTTTGTGTGTTTTTTTGCAGGCCGTGGGCTGCGATCAGATTTTAGGTTCCAAAGCCTCTCTGGATTCGTGTGGCGTATGTAAAGGGAACAACTCCACCTGCAAACTGTACAAGGGCCAATACACCCTGCAGCACAGAGCCAACGGTAAGATGGCACATTTACGTATTTTTCAACTTTAAATCTGATTAAACTACTTAAACCGTGAACTGTCTATCTCAGGCAACTTTATTTTATTACTGTACAAGGTTCTTACACCGGGGATAAGTCATTGGAGTAACAAGACCGGAAGTAACAGGAGTGAGTTTTTAGCGTAGAATTAGCCAAAATAGCTAATTTATGACACTACATCACCATGACTCATTTAAAAATAAATGTATAAATATTTTAGGATTTTAACCTCCAACTACTCATTCCTCGTGTAATGAAATAAAGATAATATACATCGTTTAATTAGTCAATACAATTGTTATAAGTACACCTCTGCTCCACAGTGCATCCTTAATATTTTAAAGGAAATAAATATAGATCGACTTATTACAAATAATACTTTTTTAAAATATTGTTTTTAGTCTGTAACAGAGATGATTTAAAGTACATAAATATACAATTTTATTAACTCAATTAATCTATTTATTAATTTGATCTATTGTGCCGATGTGTGCCAGCACATTTTCAGTGGCATACATCAACAAGGTTAAAACAGTGACAGAGATATTATGTAATGAAACCGAGACGTTAGAGGTGTAAATCTTTGGCCACCTAACGATTCGATCGGACTCCGATTCCTCGGGTGACTATTCGATTGATAATTAATAAGTAATATATAATTATAAATATATTTGGATGTAAGAATTAATAAATATATATATATATTTATATGTATATATATATATATATATATATATATATATATATATATATATATATATATATATATATATATATATATATACATAAATATATACATATATATATATATATATATATATATATATATATATATATATATATATATATATATATATATATATATATATATATATATATATATATATATATATATATATATATACATATATACATATATATATATATATATATATATATATATATATATATATATATATATGTATATATATATATATATATATATATATATATATATATATATATATATATATATATATATATATATATATATATATATATATATATATATATATATATTTATTAATTCTTACATCCAAATATATTTATAATTATATATTACTTATTAATTATTTATTATATATAATTATACAATAAATATATATATATATACTTTTTACAATGTATGTATGTATGTATATATACAATATATATATTAATATATATATATATATATATATATATATATATATATACACATATACATATATACACACATATATATATATATATATATATATATATATATATATATATATATATATATATATATATACATATATATATATATATATATATATATATATATATATATATATATAAATAAATATATATATATTTATTAATTCTTACATCCAAATATATTTATAATTATATATTACTTATTAATTATTTATTATATATAATTATACAATAAATATATATATATATAATTTTTACAATGTATGTATGTATGTATATATACAATATATATATATATAAATATATATATATATATATATATATATATATATATATATATATATATATATATATATATATATATATATGTATATATATATATATATATATATATATATATATATATATATATATATATATATATATATATATATATATATATATATATATATATATATATATATATATATATATATATATATATATATATATATATATATATATATATATATATATATATATATATATATATATATATATATATATATATATATATATATATATATATATATATATATAAATATATGTAAGTATGTATGTATGTATGCATGTATATACACATATATGTGTATATATATACAGTATATATGTATATACATTTAGTTGTATACATGTACTGTATATATGTATTATTATTTTTATCAAATCGACTTTTACAAATAATGGATGGATTTAGAATCGGGATGAATAAGAATCGCGATCCAGATGTGAATCGATTTTTTTTGTGTTCTTCTAATAAAAAGTAATTTTTTCGTAACATTCGAGCATTTTTGTTCTTTTAGAAGTGTACCACTTTGATACGATCCTGTCATGTTTGCTTTAAGATCTCGTACAATATTTTGATCTTTGACCCAGAGTACTACTCCATGGTCACCATCCCGGCGGGCGCTCGCAGCATCCGCGTGGAAGAGATGGAGGTGTCCAGCAGCTACCTGGCCGTGCGCTCGCTGAAGAGGAAGTACTACCTGACTGGGGAGTGGACGGTGGACTGGCCGGGGAAGTTCCACATGGGAGGAGCCGTGTTCAGCTACCAGCGCTCCTTCAACACGCCGGAGAGCCTCCACGCCGCCGGGCCGACTAATGAGACGCTGGTGTTTGAAGTAAGCCGTGTGATGATTGGCCGTGACAGGCGAGCTGCTGTCCCACTGTTCTTTTTCTATCTCTAACGCCGCTCGTTTAAAGGGGACGGAGCCCGTCTCCCAGGGACCGCTCGGACCCTCCTTCAGCGCCGCAGCGGGGGGTCCGTCTTGAAGGGTTAAGGTGTTGTGTAGAAGACTTTGAAAGCTCTAATCTCAATTAAGGTTCAAAGTGTCCCTACTAATAGTGGAAAAAGTGGACAAAAGGTTGAAGATGTAAGGGTCAATCACCTCGCTGTCAACAAAAAGCCAAAGACAAAGGGCCCGGTCTACGAAAGGTTGGCGTGTATTAAAACGTGCAAACTTGATAGCACGCAAAGCTCATCTAGCTCAGATGACCGTGTCTCTTAAACGAGGACCGTAGAGAACCCGATCCATATACCGTGTCAATCTTCATGTTTATGCAAAATACCGTATTTTTACCATATATAAGCCGCACCGGACTATAAATCGCAGATATAAACGTTGTGAAATGAGTTATTTACACAGAAATATTCTGTACATGTTTATTTATACATGTGTACCTTAACTGTTTCCAAACAGTGTCTGGGACACGGCAGTAAAACGGCTGATCAAACAAAACAGAAGTCATCGTCATTGTGTTTTTTGTTAGCCCGCAAAATGTCAGAAAAAAAGAGCAAAAATACGCAATGTAATAAGAATTTTTTTAAAAAATTGTGTAGAAAATGTGTAGACCCAAGTATGCGCAGGATATTTAGATATTGTTTTTTCCAATACTACAAACAGACATTACATATCAAACCTTAGTGCTAGCTGTATGTTATAAGTGACAAATTTGGTATCAAAATTCCCGCTTTTTCTCATTACCCTATTTTCCAGACGACAGAGCACACCCGTATTTAAGCCCCACCCACTACATTTTATAAGAAAAAACAATATTTTTCCATATATAAGCCGCACCGGACTATAAGGCGCAGATATAAACGTTTTGAAATGAGTTATTTACACAGAAATATTCTGGGAATGTTTATTTACAGACATTAATTGTTTCCAAACAGTGTCTGGAACACGGCTTTGTATATAGCACTCGCATTATGATTTATCAAGACTGATGTTGTTTTCACGGGCGTCGTACACACAACATGTTTCCTCGGGTTGAGTCCGACCAGAAGAGGGTAGGCACGACCAATCAGAAAAGGAGGGGAGTTGGTGGGACGATAATGAGAGGGGGGCCGATGATCTTCTCCGCAGTCCCGGTCACCCTTCAAAAGTGATTACGTTGCGATCACGTGAGGAGGAGAGGGCGGAGCGTCTGAGTCTTTACCCGCCGTGAAGCGTGAGAATGTGACGGCGTACAAGGTGGATCCGCCTGAGGGCCGAGTCGCAGAGTCGTCGGTACTCACAGTCTTGCTGGGGGTTGCGGCATACCTGTGTATATAGCACTCGCATTATGATTTATCAAGACTGATGTTGTTTTCACGGGCGTTGTACACACAACATGTAGTCGTGGAGGGCGGCCGATGATCTTCTCCGCAGTCCCGGTCACCCTTCAAAAGTGATTAGGTTGCAATCACGTGAGGAGGAGAGCAGGACGAGGGGAAACAGGAAAGAAGAAGTGCATTGGAGAGGGGATAAAGAGGGTCAGGGGGCGGAGCGTCTGAGTCTTTACCCGCCGTGAAGCGTGAGAATGTGACGGCGTACAAGGTGGATCCGCCTGAGGGCCGAGTCGCAGAGTCGTCGGTACTCACAGTCCTGCTGGGGGTCGCGGCATACCTGTGTCTGCGCAAGCATCTGGTTTCTCTCCAACTCTGACCTCTGGGATACAGAAACAGAAGTGGAAACCAGGTGAGGTTTGCACTCCTGTCTGCGGATTTGACGGAGGGATTGAGCGCCCCCCACCCCCGTAAATCTCCCGTGTGGTGTTTCCTAGAAGTTGCTTCACTCCCCCGGTCCCGGTCGCTTGAATCGAGGAAGGTCGGACCTTGTCGGAGTTGTGAAGAAGAAAAGCTCACACCGGTTTAGTTCATTGCATTTGTAGGGAGAAATTCTAAGTCTTGTATTTTTTTCAACAATTGTAAAATATTACCAAGTAAGCGGGTGTTGCATTCCAGGAAACTGGGAAATCGTAAATCTAGGACTCCTGACAAGGAAAATTGCAGGGTAACACCGCTTGAAATACAACACTGCACATGCACCACGTCCTGTAGTTATGGCGCCCCCTACAGGTCGTGGTCTAAATGCTCGTCAGACCACAGAACACTTTTCCACTTTGCATCAGTCCATCTTAGGTGAGCTCGGGCCCAGCGAATCCGCCGGCGTTTCTGGGTGTTGTTGATAAATGGCTTTGACTTTGCATAGTAGAGTTTTAACTTGCACTTACAGATGTAGCGACCAACTGTAGTTGCTGACAGTGGTTTTCTGAAGTGTTCCTGAGCCCATGCGGCGATATCCTTTACACACAGATGTCAGTTTTTGATGCAGTACCGTCTGAGGGATGGAAGGTGCGTAATATCATGGCTTACGTGCAGTGATTTCTCCGGATTCTCTGAACCTTTTGATGATATTATGGGCCACAGATGGTGAAATCCCTAAATTCCTTGCAATAGCTGGTTGAGAAATGTTGTTCTTAAACAATTTGCTCAGGCATTTGTTGACAAAGTGGTGACCCTCGCCCCGTCCTTGTTTGTGAACGACTGAGCATTTCATGGAAGCTGCTTTTAAACCCAATCATGGCACCCACCTTTTCCCATACGAGTAGAAACGATATGGACGGCTAGGAGACGAACGCACTTCCACTTTAAAAAGTTTTAAAAATTAAAGTTAAACTTAAAGTTAAACTTAAAGTAAACAGTAAACTTTAACTTTTTAACTTTAACTTTTAATCCATACGAGTAGAAACGCTATGGACGGCTAGGAGACGAACGCACTTCTACTTTAAAAAGTTTAAAAAGTCAAAGTTAAAGTTAAAGTCAAACTTAAAGTAAACAGTAAACTTTAACTTTTTAACTTTAACTTTTAATCCATACGAGTAGAAACGCTATGGAAGGCCAGGAGACGAACCCACTTCTACTTTTAAAAGTTTAAAAAGTTAATGTTAAAGTAAAGATAAAGTTAAAGTCAAACTTAAAGTAAACTGTAAACTTTAACTTCTTAACTTTAACTTTTAATCCATACGAGTAGAAACGCTATGGACGGCTAGGAGACGAACGCACTTCTAATTTAAAAAGTTCAAGTTAAAGTTAAATTTAAACCTAAAGTAAACAGTAAACTTTCACTTTTTAACTTGAACTTTTAATCCATACGAGTAGAAACGCTATGGACGGTCAGGAGACGAACACACTTCCACTTTAAAAAGTTAAAAATCTTAAAGTTGAAGCTAAACTTAAACTTAAAGTAAACAGTAAACTTTAAACTTTTTAACTTTAACTTTTAATCCATACGAGTAGAAACGCTATGGACGGCTAGGAGACGAACGCACGCACTTCTACTTTAAAAAGTAAAAAAACTTAAAGTTGAAGTTAAAGTTAAACTTAAAGTAAACAGTAAACTTTAACTTTTTAACTTTAACTTTTAATCCATACGAGTAGAAACGCTATGGACGGCTAGGAGACGAAAGCACTTCTACTTTTAAAAGTTTAAAAAGTTAATGTTAAAGTAAAGATAAAGTTAAAGTCAAACCTAAAGTAAACAGTAAACTTTCACTTTTTAACTTGAACTTTTAATCCATACGAGTAGAAACGCTATGGACGGCTAGGAGACGAACACACTTCCACTTTAAAAAGTTAAAAAAGTTAAAGTTAAACTTAAAGTTAAACTTAAAGTAAACAGTACATTTTAACTTTTTAACTTTAACTTTTAATTCATACGAGTAGAAACGCTATGGACAGTGAGGAGACGAACGCACTTCCACTTTAAAAAGTTAAAAAACTTAAAGTTGAAGTTAAAGTTAAACTTAAAGTAAACAGTAAACTTTAAACTTTTTAACTTTAACTTTTAATCCATACGAGTAGAAACGATATGGACGGCTAGGAGACGAAAGCACTTCTAGTTTTAAAAGTTTAAAAAGTTAAAGTTAAAGTTAAAGATAAAGTTAAAGTCAAACTTAAAGTAAACAGTAAACTTTAACTTTTTAACTTGAACTTTTAATCCATACGAGTAGAAACGCTATGGACTGCTAGGAGACGAACGCACTTCTACTTTAAAAAGTTCAAATTAAAGTTAAATTTAAACTTAAAGTAAACAGTAAACTTTCACTTTTTAACTTGAACTTTTAATCCATACGAGTAGAAACGCTATGGACGGTTAGGAGACGAACCCACTTCCACTTTAAAAAGGTTTGGGCACCCCTGCTTCAGACTTTACCATTTTTCTCCACATCACCGTCTGCTATTGAGACGCCGACCACATGTGGAAGTCGGATTAACACTCGGAGGATCCCTCCTCATCCTTAGGAGAGAAAAGTCGTTTAAATCCGGGATCCGCCGCACATCTGCGCCGATCTGCAGATATCACGGCCGTAATCTCGCCAAGCATCTTCTGTGATTACAAAAAATAAAAAATAAAGAGCTTGAGGTCGGCAGTGAGATTAAAAGATTACCAAATCTGCAATGGAGCTCTTTAACTCTTGGGAATCCTCCAAATGTGGTGAACGTTACAGGGTATGAATGAGTTCTGCGTCCTGATTGGCTAAGGGACTGTAGACCAATATTTTTTGGCATCACTTTTATGTTTTTTTATTTATAAACTCAGGAAATACGTCCCTGGACACATGAGGACTTTGAATATGACAATGTATGATCCTGTAACTACTTGGTATCGGATTGATACCCAAATTTGTGGTATTCTCCAAAACTAATGTAAAGTGTCAAACACGAGAAGAATAAGTGGTTATTACATTTTAACAGAAGTGTAGATATAACATGTTAAAACTGAAAATAAGCGGATATTAACAGTAAATGAACAAGTAGAATAATAATACATTTTTTACAGATTGTCCCTCATAATGTGTACAAAATAATAGGTGTATAAATGACACAATATGTTACTGCATACGTCAGCAGACTAATTAGGAGTCTTTGTTTGTTTACTTACTACTAAAAGACAAGTTGTCTAGTATGTTCACTATTTTATTGAAGGACTAAATTACAATAATAAACATATGTTTCATGTACACTAAGATTATTTGTTAAAATAAAGACAATTTTTTGGTGCCCTTTATTTAGAAAAGTATGAAAAAGTACCAAAAAGTATCGAAATAATTTTGGTACCGGTACCAAAATATTTGTTTTGGGACAACACTAGAACTTTTTTTTTTTTTTATCCACGAAGGATTGAACTTTGAGCGTGTTTAAACGAGAGAAATATGAGAAAATGTTAATGCCTGTCTGAGAAAGGTTTATAAAGTGTGTGGTTAGGGAGTTTTACAGTCTTAAAACATATATAAGGAACGAAAAAAACATATACTGTACAGTACTGTAAACGAAAACAAAAAACAAAAAAAAACGGGGAGCCAACTTTAAAACTTTAAAACTGGTGTAATGTGCGCCCGCCCTTGTAAAATGGAACATTCTGTTGCACGATGTCATCTAAGGAACGAAAATATATATACTGTACAACACTGTAAAAGAAAAAAAAAACGGGGAGCCAACTTTAAAACTTTAAAACTGGTGTAATGTGCGCCCGTCCTTGTAAAATGGAACATTCTGTCGCACGATGTCATCTAAGGAACGGAAAAAAACATATACTGTACAGTACTGTAAACGAAAAAAAAACGGGGAGCCAACTTTAAAACTTTAAAACTGGTGTAATGTGCGCCCGCCCTTGTAAAATGGAACATTCTGTTGCACGATGTCATCTAAGGAACGAAAAAAATATATACTGTACAACACTGTAAAAGAAAAAAAAAACGGGGAGCCAACTTTAAAACTTTAAAACTGGTGTAATGTGCGCCCGTCCTTGTAAAATGGAACATTCTGTCGCACAATGTCATCTAAGGAACGGAAAAAAACATATACTGTACAGTACTGTAAACGAAAAAAAAACGGGGAGCCAACTTTAAAACTTTAAAACTGGTGTAATGTGCGCCCGCCCTTGTAAAATGGAACATTCTGTTGCACAATGTCATCTAAGGAACGAAAAAAATATATACTGTACAACACTGTAAACGAAAGAAAAAAAACGGGAAGCCAACTTTAAAACTTTAAAACTGGTGTAATGCGCGCCCACCCTTGTAAAATGGAACATTCTGTTGCACGATGTCATCTAAGGAACGGAAAAAACATATACTGTACAACACTGTAAACGAAAAAAAAAACGAGGAGCCAACTTTAAAACTTTAAAACTGGTGTAATGTGCGCCCGTCCTTGTAAAATGGAACATTCTGTTGCACGATGTCATCTAGGGAATGGAAAAAAACATATACTGTACAGTACTGTAAATGAAAAAAAACGGGGAGCCAACTTTAAAACTTTAAAACTGGTGTAATGTGCGCCCGCCCTTGTACAATGGAACATTCTGTTGCACAATGTCATCTAAGGAACGAAAAAAATATATACTGTACAACACTGTAAACGAAAAAAATTAACGGGGAGCCAACTTTAAAACTTTAAAACTGGTATAATGTGTGCCCGTCCTTGTAAAATGGAACATTCTGTTGCACGATGTCATCTAAGGAACGGAAAAAAAACATATACTGTACAGTACTGTATACGAAAAAAAACGGGGAGCCAACTTTAAAACTTTAAAACTGGGGTAATGTGCGCCTGTCCTTGTAAAATGGAACATTCTGTTGCACGATGTCATCTAAGGAACGGAAAAAACATATACTGTACAACACTGTAAACGAAAAAAAAACAGGGAGCCAACTTTAAAACTTTAAAACTGGTGTAATGTGCGCCCGTCCTTGTAAAATGAACATTCTGTTGCTTCAAAGGCAATAAAAAGACCCACAAAGGTGGTGATGACTTAGGCAAGAGCTCAAGTCGGCATGCAAATACAAAAGTTGTAGTTTTTCTACCTGCGTTTCCACCAAGTTCAGCACCGTTTTGTCAGCGTTTCTTCTGGCTGACGTCCGCTGGGTGTCTTCCCGCTAGAAAGAGCGATTGTTTACTTTAAAAGGTTTCACAGATGGAACAATGCAAAAAAAAAAGATGATAAATTCTGCATTTTCATTCTTTCACCATCTGCCTGCTAGGACGGAATTTTGGATCCGAGCGGTGTATTGTGTACCTAATGATCCGTCCCGTGATTGTAGCTTTGCACCGCTGGGAATAATGGACTATTATCATACAACTATAGGAATAAGTACGCCAGCCTGAATGTGGAGTCTGTTTTGTTTGTTGCCTTGACAACGGCACTTTGGAGCCTGAGAAACATTTGACAACTAGTCTGGACGTGGATGACTTTGAAACGTGACCCGGTTTCAGTTAGTGATGTGTTCCAAAAGATCACTCATGTTTCCCATAAAACAATCATGTAAAAGCAGGAGTGTTTAAGTTGCTCTCATCCAGGGCCGCTTGTAACGCTGAATAAAATGTGAATTAGCCCATGGATTTGATGATTAGATATACATTTTTACGTTCACCGTAAAAAAAATAAAAAAATCTGATTTTACAGTGAAAATTGGCAACATATTTTTTTTGTAAATTTTTTTTTAACAACATATTACTATAAAATAAAAAAACAAAACATCTGATTTTACAGTGAAAATTGACAACATATTTTTTAAATTTAATTTATTTTTTTTAATTTTTTTTACAACATATTGCTATAAAATAAAAACAATTAAAAACTGATTTTAAAGTGAATATTGGCAACATATTTTTTTATTTAATTTAATTATTTTTTTATTTTTTTTACAACATATTACTATAAAAGAAAAAAAGAAAAAATATGATTTTACAGTGAATATTGGAAAAATATTTGTTTTATTTAATTTAATTTTTGAAATGTTTTTTACAACACATGACTATAAAATAAAACAATTAAAAAATTCATTTTACAATGAATATTGGCAACAGATTTTTTAAATTTAATTACAATTTTTTATTTTTTTTACAACATATTACTATAAACTAAAAAAAATAAAAAATCTGATTTTACAGTGAATATTGGCAACAGATTTTTTAAATTTAATTTAATTGTTTTATTTTTTTTTTACAACATATTACTATAAAATAAAAAAATAAAAAATCTGATTTTACAGTGAATATTGGCAACATATTTTTTAAATGTAATTACATTTTTTTTACAACATATTACTATAAAATAAAAAATCTGATTTTACAGTGAATATTGGCAACATATTTTTTTAATTGAATTCATTTTTTTTATTTTTTTTTACAAAATTTTACTATAAAATAAAAAAAATAAACAACTCATTTTACAGTGAATATTGCCAACAGATTTTTTAAAATTTAATTACATTTTTTTATTTTTTTTACAACATAATACTATAAAATAAAAAATCTCATTTTACATTGAATATTGCCAACAGATTTTTTTAATTTAACTTTATTTTTTTTATATTTTTTTGACAACATATTACTATAAAATGAAAAAAATAAAAACATCTCATTTTACAGTGAATATTGGCAACATATTTTTTTAATGTAATTTATTTTTATTTATTTTTTTACAACATATTACTATAAAATATAAAAATAAAAAAATCTGATTTTACAGTGAATATTGGCAACAGATTTTTTTAATTTATTATTTTTTTTGTTTTGTTTACAACATATTATAAAATAAAAATCTCATTTTACAGTTAATATTGGCAACAGATTTTTTAATTTAATTACATTTTTAAATTCTTTTTACAACATATTACTATAAAATAAAAAATAAAAAATCGGATTTTACGGTCAATATTGGCAACAGATTTTTTTTTATTTAATGAAATATATATATATATATATATATATATATATATATATATATATATATATATATATATATATGTATATATATATATATATATATATATATATATATATTATATATATATATATATATATATATATATATATATATATATATATATTTACAACATATTACTATAAAATAAAAAAATAAAAATGTAATTTTACAGTGAATTTTGGCAATAGATTTTTTTTAATTTAATTGATTGATTGATTTTTTTTTTTTACAACATATTAGCATAAAATAAAAAAAAATAAAAAACTGATTTTACAGTGAATATTGGCAACAGATTTTTTAAACGTAATTTTATTTATTTATTTATTTTTTTACAACATATTATTATAAAAAACAAACCAGTATCACTGTTTTTTTTTTTTTTTTTTCTGGTAAAAAAGCTGCCATTTTTACCGTAAAAAAAAAAAAGTGGTACCGTTTATCCATTTATAGTAATACACAGTAAAAAGAATAAGTGGCAGAATTTTACTATATAAAAAAACTGTGGTAGTTTTTAAAAACAATTTTTGGACGAGTTTGCTTACTGCAGGTGCTGCTGGGTCAATGTGAATGTTCTGCTATTTAAAGCTCTGAACCGGAAGTAGAAGTGCCGTTTCCTCTTCGAGCCGTACATAGCTTTTCTACTCGTATAGTTCCTTCATTCATCACTCCAAACAACGTTTGCAAGTTTTACAATATAACTAAAACGATTCTTACTTACTAAACCGTGCCATGTGTGATGTTTGCAGGAGTGTTTTCAGCAGCTCATTTGACAGATTTTGAGAGAAAGTCAAGACGGGACAAAGAAGCAAAAGGGAAGGGAAGCGTCCGCCTTGGTTGAGAGCATAACAAAAAAATGGCGTTTATCAAAAGGATTTCAGTGAAAATGTGCTGAAAGATGCATTTAATATTTGTTAACGCCTTAAAAACATTACGGTTCCTCGGTAATCTCCGCTGAGTCAGCATCTTCTTCTTCTCTCTGCCATGAAGCAAGGCGGGAGGTTCTAGCACGTTCTCTTTTAAGACCGACGACACGTCATCAGCTCCAGTATTGCCTGAAGACAAACGCGGCACCTTTCACCTTTCAGCGGGGCTCGGGGCCTCGGGGGCCCTGGAAAGGTGGCTCAGACCCAGGAGGCGTTCAGTCTGTTGGTGCACGCTGGGAAAAAGGACGTTTGTCACTAATTTGACAGTCGGTCGAGGCGCGAATTGCAAAATTGACAGAATGATTAACCCTTAGTAGGCTGAACTGTGGGAGGCCGTTGAAAAATACAACAATATCATCAACTGTAAAAAAAACAACAAAAAAAACAAAACAAAAAAAAACAGAAATTTAAATGTGTTTTGTAAATTATAAAATGTAATTTTACAGGACACTTCTGGTGACTCCTACCATTTTTTTTAAATTTTTTTTTACAGTAAAATCTATGGTCCTTGTTTTAACAGCGCATTACGGTAATTTTTAAATTTATTTTTACAGTAGAATTCTGCCTTTTTTTTTGGACCATAAAATCTGCAGTTGTTTTTAACTTTTAACTTTACATCAAATGAGTTGCCAGTTTGTTTTTTTACGATAAAATGTACCATTTTTGTTTTTACGGTGTATCAACACTTTATGTATATGGTAAATGAGCCGCCAATTTTTTGCGATAAAATGTACATTATTTTTACAGTACAATACTTTATTTTTATAGTAAAATTCCTGCAACTGAGCTGCCAGTTTTTATTATTTAAAAAAAAAAAAAAAAAAACCTACAGTTATTGTTCTTACAGTGCATTACTGTAAATGGAAAAAAAGGTTTATTTTTAAGGTAAAATTACAGACAATTAACTGGCAGGTTTTTTTTCTTCTTTTTATCTTTTTTTACAAAAAAAATCTACATTTGTTGTTTTTACAGTACATTACTGTAAATTCATTAAAACATTTTGGCAACTTGCCAGTTTTTTTAACGTAAAAAAAAGTGTTTTATGGAAATGTAAACATTTTTACAGTAGAATTCTGGCAACTGAGCTGACTTTTTTTTGCACCATAAAATCTACAGATGTTTTTACAGTGCGTTACTGTAAATTTACAGCAATTGAGTTGCCAGTTTTTTTTTTTTTTTACAATAAAAGGTACCATTTTTGTTTTTACAGTGTATGATTGTGAATAGAAAAACACTTTATTTGTATGGTAAAATTAAAGCAAATGAGCAGTTAATTTTTTACAAAAAAATTTACATTATTTGTACAGTACAATACTGAAGATTTACCTATTAACTTCAATTTATAGTAAAATTCTGGCAACTGAGCTGCCAGTAATTACTTTATTTATTTATTTATTTATTTTTTTTAAACCATAAAACTACAGTTATTGTTCCTACAATGCTATACTGTAGTGGGATTTTTTTTTATTTTTAAGGTACAATTACAAGAAAATTACCATTTTTTTATTACAAAAAAAAAACCAAATTCATATTTTTTAAAGTACATTACTGTAAATTGAAAAACTCTTTATTTTAATTTTAAAATTTGGGCAACTGTGTTGCCAGTTTTTTACCGTAAAAATGGTTGTTTTATTTAAAAAAAAATTCAAAATTGTACCACTTTTATTTTTACAGTAAAATTCTGGGGACTGAGCTGCCCTTTTTTATTTTTTTTACAGTTCATTACTGTAAATTTAAAGTTGCCAGTTTTTCACAAAAAAGTTTAAATACTTTTTTTTTTTTTTACAGTGTATGATTGTGAATGGGAAAGCGCTTTATTTTTATGGTAAAATTGAATCGAATGAGCAGCCAATTTTTCACGCTAAAATTTATATTAGTTTTTTTAGAGTACAATACTGAAATTTGAAAAACACTTATTTTTATGGTAAAATCCCTGCAACTCAGCTGCCAGTTATTAATTATTATTATTATTTATTTTTTTTTACCATAAAACCTACAGTTATTGATGTTACAGTGCTATACTGTAGTTTGAAAAATATTTATTTTAAGGTAAAATTACAGGAAACGACCTGACAGTTTTTTTTTACAATACAATATACAATTGTTGTTTTTACAGTACATTACTGTAAATTGAAAAACGCTTTATTTTTATTGAAAAATTTTGGCAACTGCGTTGCCAGTTTTTTACTGTAAAAAATGTTTGTTTTATCAAAAATGTAAACATTTTACCACTTTTATTTTTACAGTAAAAATGCCCTTTTTTAAAATTTAATTTAATTTGACCATATAACCTACAGTTATTGTTCTTACAGTGCTATACTGTAATGGTAAATATTTTAATTTTTAAGGTAAAATGACAGTAAATGACCTGCCAGTGTTTTACAATAAAATCTACATTGGTTGTATTTTACAGTACTTTACTGTAAATTAAAAAAACACTTAAATTAAATTAAAAAATGTGCCAGTTTTTTACCGTACAAATGGTTGTTTCATAAAAAAATTTGAACTTGTGCCATTTTTACTTTTACAGTAAAATTCTGGCAACTGAGCTGCCCTTTTTAAAATATATATATATATATATATATTTAAAAAAAAACAAAAAAACCTATAGTTATTGTTCTTACAGTGATATACTGTAGTGGTAATTTTTTTATTTTTAAGGTAAAATTACAGGAAACGACATGCCAGTGTTTTACAATAAAATCTACATTTGTTGTTTTTACAGTATATTACTGTAAGTTGAAAAACACTTAGTTTTTTATTTAAAAATTCGGGCAACTGTGTTACCAGTTGTTTTTTTTTTTACCGTAAAAATTGTTGTTTATTAAAAAAAAAAGGTCAAAATTGTACCACTTTTATTTTTACAGTAAAATCTACATTCGTTGTTTTTACAGTACATTACTGTAAATTGAAAAACACTTTATTTGTATTTAAAAATTTTGGCAACTGTGTTGCCAGTTTTTTACTGTAAACAATGTTTGTTTTATCAAAGATGTAAAAATTGTACCACTTTTATTTATACAGTAAAAGTCTGGCGACTGAGCTGCCCTTTTTTTTAAATTTAATTTAATTTGACCATAAAACCTACAGTTATGGTTCTTACAGTGCTATACTGTAGTTTGAAAAAGGTAAATTTTTAAGGTAAAATTACAGGAAACGACATGCCAGTGTTTTACAATAAAATCTACATTTGTTGTTTTTACAGTACATTACTGTAAATTGAAAAACGCTTTATTTTTATTGAAAAATTTTGGCAACTGCATTGCCAGTTTTTTTTTACTGCAAACAACGTTTGTTTTATCAAAAATGTAAACATTTTACCACTTTTATTTTTACAGTAAAAGTCTGGCGACTGAGCTGCCCTTTTTAAAAATTTAATTTAATTTGACCATATAACCTACAGTTATTGTTCTTACAGTGCTATACTGTAATGGTAAACATTTTACAATAAAATCTACATTTGTTGTTTTTACAGTACATTACTGTAAATTGAAAAACGCTTTGTTTGTATTGCCAGTTTTTTACCGTAAAAATGGTTGTTTTATAAAAACAAATGTCAAAATTTTTACTACTTTTGTTTTTACAGTAAAATCTGCATTTTTTGTTTTTACAGTACATTACTGTAAATTGAAAAACGCTTTATTTTTATAAAAAAATTTTGGCAACTGTTTTGCCAGTTTTTTACTGTAAATTTTTTTTGTTTTATAAAAAATGTAAAAAATTGTACCACTTCTATTTTTACAGTAAAAGTCTAGCGACTGAGTTGCCCTTTTTAAAAAAAAAATAATTTAATTTGACCATAAAACCTACAGTTATTGTTCTTAAAGTGCTATATTGTAGTGGTAAAAAATTTAATTTTTAAGTTAAAATTACAGGAAACCACCTGCCAGTGTTTTAAAAAATCTACATTTGTTGTTTTTACAGTACTTTACTGTAAATTAAAAAAAACTTTATTTCATATTAAAATTAGCCAGTTTTTTACCGTAAAAAATGGTTGTTTTATTAAAAACATTTTAAATTTTACCACTTTTATTTTTATTGAGTGTGTTGAGCGCTATGGTTGTCACCCGGCCACTACAACAGATCCACTACCTGGAAATACTTTATCAGTTCCTGGGTATTTCTTATAAGTTAGCTTTGATGCCCTACAACCAATAGCTGTGTTGTTAGCATACATATTAATATTTGTATCGATTATCACAACATGTTAGAATAATATTTATTTATTTCAAAACCGGTGTTGAACGGTACACATTTTTTGGTAATTTTGTGTGTGTCATTAAACGTTATTTTTTGTCCACCTTTTGGTCTTTCATAAGAAGACCCTTCAAATTGAGCCAATGCAGAGATTTTAAAACTGGTGTAATGTGAGCCCGCCTTCTGGTCTTCGTCAGGACACGCACAGCTGAATTTTGGAGTAGTAGTTGTAAAGGTGCAATAACCTTTTTAGGAAGACCAAGTCACAAGAATCTATACGACTTGTAATAAAAGCATGCGTTAGCGTCGCCGTGTTGCCCTGAGAGAGACTTGGGCAAACTCTGGCTATATTCTTAAGATGATACAATCTTATTTTTGTCATATTTTTTTAATGTGGTGTAGAATTAAGGTCAGAGTCGACAACCATGCCCGGATTTTTCACTTGGACTGATGGAGTTTAAGACAATGATTGTAGTTTGGATACGCCAAGTGGAATCATATAAATATCACAAAGAATCGGACCTAAACTAAACTGAACTACGTGATGGACTGATGTGTTCCGTTGGACTAAGACCAAGAGTGAAGCTAAAACCAGTTCTGCTATTTGTGGATCCCCTTGGTGTATAAGTCCCTGGCAATTAAAGGACTCTTCTTGGTCTTCTTGTAGATCCTCCTGCAGGGCAGGAACCCCGGCGTGGTTTGGGAGTACACGCTGCCCCGGGCCGAGAGGAAGCCCGACTACAGCTGGGGCGTGGTGCGCTCCGACTGTTCCGCTCCATGCGCCGGAGGTGAGCTGGTGTTTGGGTGTGAGGTCTCAGCGTTTGTCTTTTGAGGGCTAGCCCTGTGATCGGGATGGACGACTTTTACGTCCGGAACCTTCCCCCCCCCCCGGAGCTTCTCCTGGTATCGGTCTGGGTGCAGGGTGGTTTGTTTTGCCGCCCCTCCAAACTGGGGGTGAGGACCAAGCCGTCCGTACTTCCTGTTTTACATTCTTGTGAGGGTAAAGAAATTAGACGGCGTTTATTTTGTTGTTGTGGCACTCTTGGGGAGAACCAGACCGAGTTCCCAAACCCATCGACTCATCTGGACAAGAGAAAAAGAACTATAAAAAAACAAGAAATATGTGGCGACGGACTCCAAATAAGTCTTTATTTTAAAACTGGTGTAATGTGAGCCCGCCTTCTGGTATCCAACCGGACCTGACGTCACGTGCCAGGTAGCTATCGAAACGTGGCACCGTTTGATTTTACGTGACTCGGAACCGTAAAAAAACATTTCTATACCATAAGAAGACCCTTAAAATCGAGCCAATTTAGAGATTTTAAGACTGGTTTAATGCGAGCCCGCCTTCTGGTCTCCAACCGGACCTGACGTCACGTGCCAGGCAGCTACCGAAACGTGGCACCTTTTGATTTTACGTGACTCGGAACCGTAAAAAAAACATTTCTATACCATAAGAAGACCCTTAAAATCGAGCCAATTTAGAGATTTAAAAACTGGTGTAATGCGAGCCCGCCTTCTGGTCTCCAACCGGACCTGACGTCATGTACCAGGCAGCTATCGAAACGTGGCACTGTTTGATTTTACTTGACTCGGAACCGTAAAAAAACATTTCTATACCATAAGAAGAACCTTAAAATTGAGCCAATTTAGAGATTTTAAAACTGGTGTAATGCGAGCCCTCACCCTCTTCTTCGCGCTCACTTCTGGAAGCAGTAGTTTTCATCCTCTGTATATTCAGCTTAAAAAAAAGATACGGTTGTGAATCCTCATTTTCCCCCAAAAAAAATAGTCGTCTTCGTTGTTTGTTACCAAGTCTGCCGTGATTACAACACACACTCGTGATTGTTTCCGGAAGCAGGAACACGAATTTGTCGCCGGAAGTCGGACGTGCGCTGCTATGGAAACGGAAATAAATGCGCGGAGGAATTAGTTCTCTAGAACTCGGCACACAAGTCTAAGGGCCTGACCTTCATGAAGAGTGCTCACCCGATTGTCGTGGAGTTATAAAAGTTGTATTTTATGTTTGTCTTTTTTACAGTAGTTACTCATTTTAGACATAATTGAGTATTCAATTAATTTAAGTAACAAACAAATCCGATGACCCACTTGGGAGCCCAAAAAGCCAGATCATTTTAGGGAGCCGGGGCCAAAAGAGACGGCTCACCATTTAGAGTCGTAATTCCCATCACTAGCAAGCACAAGACAAATTGCCCGTAGCATAACTTTCTGACCATAAGAAGACCCTTAAAATTGAGCCAATTTAGACATTTTAAAACTGGTGTAATGTGAGCCCGCCTTCTGGTCTTCGTCAGGACACGTGCCAATAAAAGCCCAGACCAAATCCGTTGGTACTACCGGGAATCGATTCATGAAAAATCAATCGGTGCCATATTTATATAAACATACAAAATATGTATATATCGTGTTTTTTATGTTGATTTAAATTAAAAAAAAAAAAAAAAAAAAAAAAAAAAAAAAAAAAAGTTTAATTTTTTTTTTTTTTTTAATTTTTTGCGCGGCCCGGTACTAATCGGTCCCGGTGGTTGGGGACCACTGCACTAAAACATAAAAACATTTAAAAAAAATAAAATAAAAATTAGAACATTAAAACAGCAAAATTTAATGGTAAAAAAATAAAATAAAATGTGGTTTGAATTTTACCGCTAAAAACAGTGATATTGTTTTTCCATTCCATTCAATTTATTACATTTAATAATAATTAGTAATTAGTAATAATTCTGGTGACTGAGCTGCCAGTTTTTAAAGAAAATATTTAAATATTTTTTTGCAGCTTATGTAAAAAATATATTGTTAATTTACTATATATATATATATATATATATATATATATATATATATATAGATGTATATTCATATATTACTCATTTTTAAAAGCAACCATAACTGCGATGTGGCCCTCAATGAAAACCAGTTTGACACCCCTCATCTACATCGAAAATATGATTTGTCTGAGTGGCTGGACAGGAGAAAAAATAATAATAAAATATATATACAGTACATTTTTTATGATAATTTTTTTTAAACAATTATGAATCGTTACAAGTAAAAATTGTGATTAATTTGAAAACATACATTTTTTTGCCATGCCTTTGTCTCCAGCGGGTTCGACCTTCTCACCGGGCTCTCCAGTTCCCATTACAAAAACCTAAATATCGCAACAAAAAACTGGTAACGAAAATACCGATATTTCGAAAAACTATCGCTAAAACAAATTTGCGCTCCCACGAGGTGGTTGCTGAGACGTTTCCATATAGATTTAGAAAACACCGCTTTTATTTTGCTAAAAAACTGCAATGGAAACGCAGCTTCCAAACGAGCTGTGAAGCCAAATGCTGCTGCTCGAGTCCGGACTAGAACCAGGAAATACGACCATATTAGTCCGGTGCCGAGGTCACCACACTGGCTTCCTGTTGCTCAGCGGACGGAATTTTCATGGTCTCTGACCCGTGAACCCTCTCCAGCTCTGGGAACCTCAGGGAGCGGTCTCCTGCCGGTGCCTAGAACCAGGACCAAACGTTTCAGTTTCATGCTCCTAAAATGTGGAATAGTCTCCCCGAAGATGTGAGACGTGCCCGGTGTACAAATTGTGCTCCGTAAATAAACCTGCTGTGCCTTTCCTTTGCCGTTTGACTCTTTGTTCGGTAGTTTGCGGGGCTGACTTTAATACTGTGTCTGCATCTTGGTCCTAGGTCGTATCTCCACCAAGGCCATTTGTCTGCAGGACCAGAAAGTCCACGTCAACTCCAGCATGTGCAACCCGCTCACCAGACCTACCCTGGGTTCTCACCTCTGCAACACCCAGCCCTGTCCTGCATAGTAAGTGTGTGTGTGTGTGTGTGTGTGTGTGTGTGTGTGTGTGTGTGTGTGTGTGTGTGTGTGTGTGTGTGTGTGTGTGTGTGTGTGTGTGTGTGTGTGTGTGTGTGTGTGTGGGGACCCACGTTTGGTTAGTAGGTTGTGAGGGCCCCCCTTTCCACTATAGCTAGAATGATGAAAAAAATGTCCACACAAGGATGGTGAAACAAGTGCACACAAAGTAGGCAAGACATGTATGTGCGTGTGTGTGTGTGTTCTTGTATGTCTACCCTTCTTGAGACATGAAGAAGGAAAAGTATCTTCCATATGAGGAGGATGACATAAATCATGGTCCCAATAACATTGCATCTAATAGACAAATTCTCATTTGCACCCCCTGCTGGTGACATTTTTGGTGGTCCCAAAAAGGAGGGATTTTTCAAATGTGTCGGTTTTAAAAGTGCTCCCCCTCTGGTCAACATATGAAACAACAAGTGTGTGTAAGAAATTGAATTGCGCCCCCTTTGGCCAAAATCAATTTAAAAAAATAAATAAATATGTATATAGAGACATACTGTAATAATGTGAAGTCATTAATGAAGATTAAAAACCAATTAAAAACAAAAAATTCGGATTTTTTTTTTTTAACTAAAAGCAGTCTTTTTCTTACAATGTGTCGACTTTTTTCGTATAAAATTGGGAACAATTTCTCATATTCTTTCTGTTTCTGTAATATTGCAATATTTCCCCAGAAAATTATTACTTCTTTATGTAAAATTATTACTTTTAAATGAGGGTGGTCCCAAAAAGGAGGGATTTTTAAAATTGACTGTCTGTCGCTTTTAAAAGTGCTCCCCCTCTGGTCAACATATGAAATAACAAGTGTGTGTATGAAATTTAATTGCGCCCCCTTTAGCCAAAATCAATTTAAAAAAAAAAAATGTATATGTTTATAAAGACATACTGTAATTAATGAAGATTAAAAACCAATTACAAAAAAAAATACGGAATTTTTTTTTATACTAAAAGCAGTCTTTTTCTCACAATGTGTCAACTTTTTTCTTATAAAATTGGGAACAATTTCTCATATTCTTTCTGTTTCTGTAATATTGCAATATTTCCTCATAAAATTATTACTTCTTTATGTAAATGTATTACTTTTAAATGCAAAATTGTGAGATTTCTCACATAAAATTCAGACTTTTATCACAATATTGCCAATTTTGTTGTTGTTCTTGTAAAATAGTGACATTTTTTGAGTAAAATGATGACTTTTGTCATAATTTTGCCAAGTAAAATTCTGATTATTATTATCATAATATTGCCAACATTTTAAAATGCTGGTGACTACTATCAAAATGAGGGTGGTCCCAAAATAATTGACTGTCAATATATGAAATAACAAGTGTGTGTAAGGAATTGAAATGCGCCCCCTTTTGGCCAAAATTAATTACAAAAAAATAAATAAATATGTATATCGAGACATACTGTAATAACTTGAAGTAAATAATGACAATTAAAAAACTTTTACAAAAAAAGATAATTAATACATTTTCTCACAATGTGTCGACTTTTTCTTAAAAAATTGGGAATAGTGTCTCATATTCTTTCTGTTTCTGTAATAATGCAATATTTTCCTCGGAAAATTATTACTTTTTTATGTAAAATTCCCACATTTAACGCAAAATGGTGACATTTGTCGTATAAAATTCGGACTTTTATCACAATCTTGCCATTTTTGTTGTTGTTGTTCTTGTGAAATAGTGACATTTTTTGAGTAAAATCATGACAAAAGTCAAGTAAAATTCCGATTATTATCATAACATTGCCAACATTTTAAAGATGTCTTATGAAATTGTAACTTTTGTCGAGTGAAATGACGACTCTCTTCATAAAATTGCCAAAATTTTAGGCTTTTCTTGTAAAATTGCGACTGCTATCGAGTAAAATTCCAACTTTTATCATAATGTTGCACAAATGTTCAGTTTTCCTTGTAAAATGTTAACTTGTCTCATTTGCACCCCTGCTGGTGACATCTATCAAAATGAGGGTGGTCCCAATATAATTGCCTGTCAACATATGAAATAACAAGTGTGTGTAAGGAATTGAAATGCGACCCCTTTTGGCCAAAATTAATTTAAAAAAAGTAAAATAAATATGTATATAGAGACATACTGTAATAACTTGAAGTAAACAATGACAATTAAAAAACTATTTAAAAAAAAAAAATTAATACATTTTCTCAAAATGTGTCGACTTTTTCTTAAAAAATTGGGAATAGTGTCTCATATTCTTTCTGTTTCTGCAATATCGCAATATTTTCCTCGTAAAATTATTACCTTTTTATGTAAAATTCCTACTTTTAACGCAAAACGGTGACATTTGTCGTATAAAATTCCGACTTTTATCACAATCTTGCCATTTTTTTGTTGTTGTTCCGGTAAAATAGTGACATTTTTTGAGTAAAATCATGACAAAAGTCAAGTAAAATTTCGATTATTATCATAACATTGCCAACATTTTAAAGATTCCTTATGAAATTGTAACTTTTGTCGTGTAAAATTACGACTCTCTTCGTAAAATTGCCAAAATTTTAAGCTTTTCTTGTAAAATTGCGACTGCTATCGAGTAAAATTCCAACTTTTATCATAATGTTGCACAAATGTTCAGTTTTCCTTGTAAAATGTTAACTTGTCTCATTTGCACCCCCTGCTGGTGACTACTATCAAAATGAGGGTGGTCCCAAAATAATTGACTGTCAACATATGAAATAACAAGTGTGTGTAAGGAAGTGAAATGCGCCCCCTTTTGGGCAAAATTAATTTAAAAAAAATAAAATAAATATGTATATAGAGACCTACTGTAATAACTTGAAGTAAATAATGATTTTTAAAAAACTTTTACAAAAAAATATAATTAATACATTTTCTCACAATGTGTCGACTTTTTCTTAAAAAATTGGGAATAGTGTCTCATATTCTTTCTGTTTCTGTAATAATGCAATATTTTCTCGTAAAATTATTACCTTTTTATGTAAAATTCCTACTTTTAACGCAAAACGGTGACATTTGTCGTATAAAATTCGGACTTTTATCACATTATTGCCATTTTTTTGTTGTTGTTCTTGTGAAATAGTGACATTTTTTGAGTAAAATCATGACAAAAGTCAAGTAAAATTCCGATTGTTATCATAACATCGCCAACATTTTAAAGATTTCTTATGAAATTGTAACTTTTGTCGAGTGAAATGACGACTCTCTTCGTAAAATTGCCAAAATGTTAAGCTTTTCTTGTAAAATTGCGACTGCTATCGAGTAAAATTCCAACTTTTATCATAATATTGCACAAATGTTCAGTTTTCCTTGTAAAATGTTAACTTGTCTCATTTGCACCCCCTGCTGGTGACATCTATCAAAATGAGGGTGGTCCCAAAATAATTGACTGTCAACATATGAAATAACAAGTGTGTGTAAGGAATTGAAATGCGCCCGATTTGGCCAAAATTAATTTTAAAAAAGTAAAATAAATATGTACATAGAGAAATACTGTAATAACTTGAAGTAAATAATGACAATTAAAAAACTTTTACAAAAAAAGATAATTAATACATTTTCTCACAATGTGTCGACTTTTTCTTAAAAAATTGGGAATAGTGTCTCATATTCTTTCTGTTTCTGTAATAATGCAATATTTTCCTCGGAAAATTATTACCTTTTTATGTAAAATTCCTACTTTTAATGCAAAATGGTGACATTTGTCGTATACAATTAGGACTTTTATCACAATATTGCCATTTTGTTGTTGTTGTTCTTGTGAAATAGTGACATGTTTTGAGTAAAATCATGACAAAAGTCAAGTAAAATTCCGATTATTATCATAACATTGCCAACATTTTAAAGATTTCTTATGAAATTGGGACTTTTGTCGAGTGAAATGACGACTCCCTTCATAAAATTGCCAACATTTTGAGCTTTTCTTGTAAAATTGCGACTGTTGTCGAGTAAAATTCCAACTTTTATCATAATATTGCACAAATGTTCAGTTTTCCTTGTAAAATGTTAACTTCCGTTGAGTAAAATTACAACTTGTATTATAATACATATAATAACTAATTTCACAATGTGGCTTATATATATGGAAAAATATATTTTTTGTTATAAAATGTAGTGGGTGGGGCTTATAGATTTACAAATTTTGTACACAATTAAAAAAAATATTTTCTTATTACATTGCGGATCTTTGCTCTTTTTTCTGACATTTTTACCAGTTTTTTTTCTTACAACAAATTGCAGGCTACCAAAACTGGAGCTGCGGGCCACAAACGGCCCCTGGGCCACACTTTGGACACCCGCGGCTTACAGTGTAATATCTATGGGGGTTTGAAACAGCAATGTTTAATAACTTGTGATTGAAGTTGTCTTTAGAGAGCAAACAGACAGAGGCCACCCATGCGTTTCCACCTGGCGTCTAATGGCGCTCACTTTCAAAGGCTTCAGTGCAAGTCTCAACAACACCCGATGAGAGGCCTTAAGCCCAGGTCGTGGTTTACATCCGTGCTGCACCGCCTTCTTGGGGTCAGGGAGGAGAGCGCCCGCCACTTCAGCTAATGCTCCAATTATGCCTGCCGCGTCCAAACCGCCACGGCCAAAATAGAAACGCAGAACGCCCGCGTGGGATGTTTAGGATGTTGTAGCTTTGC
>NC_084732.1:7484593-7494593 GCF_033978785.1 Entelurus aequoreus | reverse complement strand
CATTTCAACACAAAGTTTTTGTGATAACTTCGATAAAATTATTCCAAACACTTATAGTTCGGAATCTGCGGTAAATCTAATTTGTGTCCAGTATGTACGTCTCCGGTTCAACACGCCTAGTCTTTTCATGTACAGCGCGTCAGACTTCTTGCAAGGTCGTGTTGGAGAATGATTGTGTCTTTCTGCTCCGCCGCTCCCAGTCTGTGGAACGCTCTCCCTGACCACCTGAGGGCACCACAGACCGTGGATGCTTTTAAAAAAGGCTTAAAAACCCTTTTTTTTAAAAAAAAAACATTTTTTTTAGATGTATGCATACTAGTTCTAGCTATTTGGCTGTTCTAGTTTTTATTTTTATTTATTTGTATTATATTTATTGTTTTATTTTTTTTAATACACTCAAGCACTTTGAGGTTGTTTACTCAATGTAAAGTGCTTTTTACAGATAAAATCTATTATTATTATTATTATTATCATTGTGTTTTTAAAAATGTCACTCTGTGATTATTTCACCGAGTTCAGGTGGCGGTTAGGGTTAGGGTTGGGGTTGGGATGGGGTTGGGGTTGGGGTTAGGATTAGAGTTAGGGTTAGGGATAGGGTTAAATTAGGGTTCGGATTAGGGTTACGTTTAGGCATAAGTGAAAATAGTTGGTTAGGGTTAGGGCTAGGGCTAGGGTTGGGGTTGGGGTTAGGGTTAGGGTTAGGGCTAGGGCTAGGGTTTTGGTTAGGGTTAGGGTTAGGGTTCGGATTAGGGTTACGTTTAGGCATAAAGACAATTAGTTGGTTAGGGTTAGGGCTAGGGTTAGGGTTGGGGTTAGGGTTAGGGTTAGGGCTAGGGCTAGGGCTAGGGTTTGGGTTAGGGTTAGGTTTAGGGTTCGGATTAGGGTTACGTTTAGGCATAAGTGAAAATAGTTGGTTAGGGTTAGGGTTAGGGCTAGGGCTAGGGCTAGGGTTAGGGTTAGGGTTAGGGCTAGGGTTAGGGCTAGGGTCTGGGTTAGGGTTAGGTTTGGGTTAGGGTTAGGGTTAGGGTTGGGTTTGGGTTTAGGGTTAGGTTTGGGGTTAGGGTTGGGGTTAGGGTTGGGGTTAGGGTTGGGGTTAGGGTTGGGGTTAGGGTTGGGGTTAGGGTTAAGATTAGAGTTAGGGTTAGGATTACGTTTAGGATTAGGGATAGATTTAAGTTAGGGTTCGGATTAGGGTTACGTTTAGGCATAAGTGAAAATAGTTGGTTAGGGTTAGGGTTAGGGCTAGGGCTAGGGTTGGGGTTAGGGTTAGGGTTAGGGCTAGGGTTAGGGCTAGGGTTTGGGTTAGGTTTGGGTTAGGGTTAGGGTTCGGATTAGGGTTACGTTTAGGCATAAAGAAAAATAGTTGGTTAGGGTTAGGGCTATGGTTAGGGTTGGGGATCGGGTTGGGGTTAGGGTTAGGATTAGGATTAGGGATAGAGTTAAGTTAGGGTTCGGATTAGGGTTACGTTTAGGCATAAGTGAAAATAGTTGGTTAGGGTTAGGGTTAGGGTTAGGGCTAGGGTTAGGGTTGGGGTTAGGGTTAGGGCTAGGGCTAGGGTTTGGGTTAGGGTTAGGGCTAGGGTTAGGGTTAGGGTTAGGGTTAGGGCTAGGGTTTGGGTTAGGGTTAGGTTTGGGTTAGGGTTAGGGTTCGGATTGGGGTTACGTTTAGGCATGAAGAAAAATAGTTGGTTAGGGTTAGGGCTAGGGTTAGGGTTAGGGTTGGGGTTGGGGTTGGGGTTAGGGTTAGGATTAGAGTTAGGGTTAGGATTAAGATTAGGGATAGAGTTAAGTTAGGGTTCGGATTAGGGTTACGTTAGGCATAAGTGAAAATAGTTGGTTTGGGTTAGGGTTAGGGCTGGGGTTAGGGTTAGGGTTAGGGCTAGGGCTAGGGTTAGGGTTAGGGTTCGGATTAGGGTTACGTTTAGGCATAAAGACAATTAGTTGGTTAGGGTTAGGGCTAGCGTTAGGGTTGGGTTTGGGTTTGGGTTTAGGGTTAGGTTTGGGGTTAGGGTTGGGGTTGGGGTTGGGGTTAGGGTTAAGATTAGAGTTAGGGTTAGGATTACATTTAGGATTAGGGATAGAGTTAAGTTAAGGTTCGGATTAGGGTGACGTTTAGGCATAAGTGAAAATAGTTGGTTAGGGTTAGGGTTAGGGCTAGGGTTGGGGTTAGGGTTAGGGTTAGGGCTAGGGCTAGGGTTTGGGTTAGGGTTAGGTTTGGGTTAGGGGTAGGGTTCGGATTAGGGTTACGTTTAGGCATAAAGAAAAATAGTTGGTTAGGGTTAGGGCTAGGGTTAGGGTTGGGGTTGGGGTTGGGGTTAGGGTTAGGATTAGAGTTAGGGTTAGGATTATGATTAGGGATATAGTTAAATTAGGGTTCGGATTAGGGTTACGTTTAGGCATAGGTGAAAACTGTTGGTTAGGGTTAGGGCTAGGGTTAGGGTTGGGGTTAGGGCTAGGGCTAGGGCTAGGGTTAGGGTTCGGGATAGGGTTAGAGTTAGGGTTAGCGTTCGGATTAGGGTTACGTTTAGGGTTAGGGTTAGGGTTAGGGTTAGGGTTCGGATTAGGGTTATGTTTAGGCATAAAGAAAAATAGTTGGTTAGGGTTAGGGCTAGGGTTAGGTGTTGGATTTAGGGTTAGGTTTGGGGTTAGGGTTAGGGTTTGGGTTAGGGTTAGGGTTGGGTGTAGGGATAGGGTTAAGGTTAGGGGTCGGATTAGGGTTACGGTTAGGCATAAAGACAATTAGTTGGTTAGGGTTAGGGTTAGGGTTAGGGTTAGGGTTAGGGTTGGGGTTGGGGTTAGGGTTAGGATTAGAGTTAGGGTTAGGATTATGATTAGGGATAGAGTTAAATTAGGGTTCGGATTAGGGTTACGTTTAGGCATAGGTGAAAATAGTTGGTTAGGGTTAGGGCTAGGGTTAGGGTCGGGGTTAGGGTTAGGGCTAGGGCTAGGGTTAGGGTTAGGGTTAGGGCTAGGGTTAGAGTTAGGGTTAGGGTTCGGATTAGGGTTACGTTTAGGGTTAGGGTTAGGGCTAGGGTTAGGGTTAGGGTTAGGGTTCGGATTAGGGTTATGTTTAGGCATAAAGTAAAATTGGTGGTTAGGGTTAGGGCTAGGGTTAGGTGTTGGATTTAGGGTTAGGTTTGGGGTTAGGGTTAGGGTTTGGGTTAGGGTTAGGGTTAGGGTTGGGTGTAGGGATAGGGTTAAGGTTAGGGTTCGGATTAGGGTTACGGTTAGGCATAAAGACAATTAGTTGGTTAGGGTTAGGGTTAGTGTTAGGGTTAGGGTTAGGGTTGGGGTTGGGGTTAGGGTTAGGATTAGAGTTAGGGTTAGGATTATGATTAGGGATAGAGTTAAATTAGGGTTCGGATTAGGGTTACGTTTAGGCATAGGTGAAAATAGTTGGTTAGGGTTAGGGCTAGGGTTAGGGTCGGGGTTAGGGTTAGGGCTAGGGCTAGGGTTAGGGTTAGGGCTAGGGTTAGAGTTAGGGTTAGGGTTCGGATTAGGGTTACGTTTAGGGTTAGGGTTAGGGCTAGGGTTAGGGTTAGGGTTAGGGTTCGGATTAGGGTTATGTTTAGGCATAAAGAAAATAGTTGGTTAGGGTTAGGGCTAGGGTTAGGTGTTGGATTTAGGGTTAGGTTTGGGGTTAGGGTTAGGGTTTGGGTTAGGGTTAGGGTTAGGGTTGGGTGTAGGGATAGGGTTAAGGTTTGGGTTCGGATTAGGGTTACGGTTAGGCATAAAGACAATTAGTTGGTTAGGGTTAGGGTTAGGGTTAGGGTTGGGGTTGGGGTTGGGGTTAGGGTTGGGTTTGGGGTTAGGGTTAGGTTTGGGGTTAGTTTTGGGGTTAGGGTTAGGGTTAGGGTTTAGGGTTAGGTTTGGGCCGTAATGGACGCTTGGGAAGACAATGTGCTGGGGGTTAAGTATCAAAATCCATGATTTTCAAGTGTAAACAAACAAATTAGTTACACAATTCTGCATAAAATGTTAGCACAATAACATAGGACAAGTTGGCATACTTCTAAGATGCCACTAAGTGCAAAACCCAAAAGCAGTGAAGTTGTCACTTTGTGTAAATGCTAAATAAAAAGAGAATACAATGATTTGTTCATCCTTTTCAACTTATATTCAATTGAATAGTCTGCAAATACAAGATATTTCATGTTCACACTGACAAACTTAGTAAGCTGGCACAAGAAAACCACTGTCAGTAACTACAGTTGGTCGCTACATCTGTAAGTGCAAGTTAAAACTCTACTATGCAAGGCGAAAGCCATTTATCAACAACACCCAGAAATTCTGCTGGCTTCGCTGGGCCCGAGCTCATCTAAGATGGAGTGATGCAAAGTGGAAAAGTGTTCTGTGGTCTGACCAGTCCACATTTCAAATTGCTTTTGGAAACTGTGGAACAAAGAGGAAAAGAACCATCCGGATTGTTCTACGCACAACGTTGAAAGGGCATCATGTGTGATGGTATGGGGGTGTATTAGTGGCCAAGACATGGGTAACTTACACATCTGTGAAGGCACCATTAATGCTGATAGGTACATACAGCTTTTGGATCGACACATGTTGCCATCCAAACAACGTTATCATGGGACGCCCCTGCTTATTTCAGCAAGACAATGCCAAGCCACGTGTTACAACAGCGTGGGTTCGTAGTAAAAGAGTGCGGGTACTAGACTGGCCTGCCTGTAGTCCAGACATTGAAAATATGAGAAGGGAGACTGTTGAACAACTTAAGCTCTGACCCCTGTCCTAGTGTTCCAAGTCGTGCGGCCGCGGACTCAGGAAGCGTAGCGTGTTCTGCCAGGGCGGCGACCCCGGGGCCGGCAGGACGGCGGTGGCGGTGGTGCCGGACAGCATGTGCAGGCAGCACCAGCGGCCCAAAGCCCAGGAGACCTGCGTGTTGCGCCGCTGCCCCAAGAACGACCGGCTCCAGTGGCTTCCTGCTTCCTGGGGAGAGGTGAGCACTTCCTGCTAACTATTTTTTTTGTCAAAATAAAAGTAAACGCCACAATTTTTCGTACTCATATATACGGATATATACGGATGTATCATATTTTTTAAATGTTTATTTACATACCTTAATTGTTTTCCAAACGCTGTCTGTAACAGGGCAGTAAAACGGATGATCAAACAAAACAGAAGTCAGCTAAACAGACTCAATAAGTCCACGGTGACGTTTTGGTGAATTCACTGAGGAATTTGCCTAATCGAAACAACACAAAACGATACAAAATGCCATTGTAAAGTAACGATGCTAACACAGAGCTTGTTAACGTGTTAGCATATTAGCTCACGCTGACGACGCTAGCTTTGTTACATTACGATAGCGCGTACGAATATGCATGAAAACACTCCTACAGACATCACACATGGGACGGTTTAGTAAGTAATAATTGTTTTAGTTATATTGTAAAACTTACAAATGTTGTTTGGAGGGATGAATGGAGAATCCATGCGTGTAGAAACGCTATGGACAGCTAAAAGAACAGCACTCCGGTTGGTGAAAAAAAAAATACGATAATGAAAAGACACTGAAGAAAAATAAAATTATTTTTATCAATGCTGTTAGCCAAGAAAAATCCATAAATTAGCCGCGCCGTTTCATAAGCCGCAGGGTTCAAAGTGTAGGAAAAAAGTAGGGGCTTATAGTTAGCATATTAACCAATGCTAATGGCGCTAGCTTTGTTACATTACTATAACATGTACAAATATGCATGAAAACACTCCTACAGACATCACACATGGGACGGTTTAGTAAGTAATAATTGTTTTAGTTATATTGTAAAACTTACAAATGTTGTTTGGAGGGATAAATGGAGAATCCATGCGTGTAGAAACGCTATGGACAGCTAAAAGAACAGCACTCCGGTTGGTGAAAAAAAAAATACGATAATGAAAAGACACTGAAGAAAAATAAAATTATTTTTATCAATACCGTCAGCCAAGAAAAATCCATAAATTAGCCGCTCCATTTTATAAGCCGCAGGGTTCAAAGTGTAGGAAAACAGTAAGGGCTTATAGTTAGCATATAAGCTAATGATAATGACGCTGGCTTTGTTACATTACAATAACACGTACAAATATGCATGAAAACACTGCTACAGACGTCACACATGGGACGGTTTAGTAAGCAAGATTTGTTTTAGTTATATTGTAAAACTTACACATGTGTAAAAACGCTATGGACAGCTAAAAGAACAGCACTCCGGTTGACGGAAAAAAAAATACGATAATGAAAGGACACTGAAGAAAAATACAATTATTTTTATCAATGCTGTTAGCCAAGAAAAATCCATAAATTAGCCGCGCCGTTTCATAAGCCGCAGGGTTCAAAGTGTAGGAAAAAAGTAGGGGCTTATAGTTAGCATATTAACCAATGCTAATGGCGCTAGCTTTGTTACATTACTATAACATGTACAAATATGCATGAAAACACTCCTACAGACATCACACATGGGACGGTTTAGTAATTATGAATTGTTTTAGTTATATTTTACGAACGAAGTATCCATACATGTAGAAACGCTATGGACAGCTAAAAGAACAGCACTCCGTTTGGTGAAAAAAATATATAATAATGAAAGGACACTGAAGAAAAATACAATTATTTTTATCAATACCGTTAGCCAAGAAAAATCCATAAATTAGGCGCTCCATTTTATAAGCCGCAGGGTTCAAAGTGTAGGAAAAAATTAGGGGCTTATAGTTAGCATATTAACCAATGCTAATGGCGCTAGCTTTGTTACATTATGATAACATGTACAGATATGCATGAAAACACTCCTACAGACGTCACACATGGGACGGTTTAGTAATTATGAATTGTTTTATTTATATTGTACGAAAGAAGAATCCATACATGTAGAACGCTATGGACAGCTAAAATAACAGCACTCCGGTTGGTGAAAAAAAAAAATACAATAATAAAAGGACACTGAAGAAAAATACAATTATTTTTATCAATACCGTTAGCCAAGAAAAATCTATACATTAGCTGCTCCATTTTATAAGCCGCAGGGTTCAAAGTGTAGGAAAAAAGTAGGGGCTTATAGTTCGCATATTAGCCAATGCTAATGGCGCTAGCTTTGTTACATTATGATGGCACGTACAAATATGCATGAAAACACTCCTACAGACGTCACACATGGGACGGTTTAGTAAGCAAGATTTGTTTTAGTTATATTGTAAAACTTACACATGTGTAAAAACGCTATGGACAGCAAGAAGAACGGCACTCCGGTTGACGAAAAAAAAAATACGATAATGAAAGGACTCTGAAGAACAATACAATTATTTTTATCAATACCGTCAGCCAAGAACAATCCATGAATTAGCCGCTCCGTTTTATAAGCCGCAGGGTTCAAAGTGTAGGAAAAAAAGTAGGGGCTTATTAGTTTCTTGTCTCTTCCAGTGCTCCAGGTCCTGTGACGCGGGTCTCCAAACGCGAGAGCTGCGCTGTGGGGAGAAAGACTTCCAGGGAGGGTAAGAACTGCTGGCTAAAACCGTATTTTGTCCTCCAAAAAAACCAAACATTGCTTGTCCAGAAAAGCAAAACGTTGCTGTGCAGGTTTGTGGAGTTTCCCCTGAGAAGGTGCAGGAATCTGCCCAAACCCTCCGTGGATCTTCAGCAGGTCTGCAACCGAGGTCCCTGCCCTGAGGTGCCTCGGGTCTCGGCGGGCAGGAACGCCCCGGGTGCTGTGGCGTCGGGCTGGTACTCATCTCCGTGGCAACAGGTACACATGAAGCAAGTGGTGGATTTTAGAGACGTTAGCGGCTCGGGGCGCATGCAAACGTCGATCGAAATCGCGATTCTTAGTCTTCCCGATTATTAATCTATTCATTATTTTCCATTCATTGTTTTAAAAAATCTGTTTAAAAAAAAATAAAATAAAATACAAAAGATGTAAATATATATATATATATATATATATATATATATATATATATATATATATATATATATATATATATATATATATATATATATATATATATATATATATATATATATATATATATACTTACATGTATAAATATAAATATATATATATATATATATACTATATATATATATATATATATATATATATATATATATATATATATATATATATATATACATATATATATAAATATATATATATATATATATACATATATATATATATATATATATATATATATATATATATATATATATATATATATATATATATATATATATATTTGTATATGTAAGTATATATATAAATATATATATATATATATATATATATATATATATATATATATATATATATATATATATATATATATATATGTATATATATATATTTGTATATGTAAGTATATATATATATATATATATATAAAATATATATATATTTATATATATATACTTACATATACAAATATATATATATATATATATATATATATATATATATATATATATATATATATATATATATATATATATATATATATATATATATATATTTATATATATATATACTTACATATATATATATATATATATTATAATATATATTATATATATATATATATATATATAATATATATTATATATATATATATATATATATATATATATATATATATATATAAAATAATACAATATTTTTTTGGTGTGGAATCTTATGTGTGAATGTTTGGACATTCACACAATAATAATAATAACAACAACATATATATATATATATATATATATATATATATATATATATATATATATATATATATATATATATATATATATATATATATATATATATATATATGTATATATATATATACTTACATATATAAATATATATATATATATATATATATATATATATATATATATATATATATATATATATATATATATATATAATATATATATATATATATATATATATATATATATATATATATATATATATATATATATATAAATCAAATGATAATACAATATTTTTTTAGTGTGGAATCGTATGTGTGAATGTTTGGACATTCACACAATAATATTAATAACAATAATAATAATAACAATAATAATAATAATAATAATAATAATAAATACCTTTTTTTTGGTGTGGAATCTTATTTGTGTACATGTTTGGAAATTCACACAATAATAATAATAATAATAATAATAATAATAATAATAATGATAATAATATATTATTTTTTGGTGTGAAATCTTATAAGAATATTTGTGTATTATTGTGTGAATGTCTAAACATTCACACAATAATAGACAAATATTCTTTCAAATGTAATAAACTTGCATTTCTCCTATATTTTAACGTCGTAATCTGAATGGAAACGTTTAAATATCCAAGTTCAATAAAACAAACCAATAAAAACATTGAAAAAAATACTTGGTTTGTTAGCAAACTGTTGCACTTGAATAAAAATGACTACCAAGAGCAATAAAATAGCTTAAGGTGGGATTGGGGGCGGGGCCTAAATTACACAACGCTAACAATAAATAAATAGTCTGAATAAAGTTTTGACCGCCTTGAATATTGAACATGAAGGCGGAGTTGGAGTTGTGCGCCACTTAACTGGCAATCAAGTGAGGACATTTTAAAACAAAAGTAACAAAAATCAACACTATAGTTTAAAAAGATGAATCAACTTGAATCCACTTTAGTAGTCTGACTTTTTTAATGCTAACTCTTTTTCACCATCTAGTGGTCAATGTACATAAAACAGCTCAGTGACCCTTAATCCTGCTTTGCCAGCATTTACTTATAGGACCCAATACAAACAACCTTCCCTAGTCATGGTGAAAAAAAAACAAAAAAGTCAACACACATGGTCACACATTACACAATCTGCTCACTGAACTTTGTGGATATTATAAAAATAAAACATCCAAGCACCATAAAAAAAAAATCAAAATTACACCCATTTAAATCCATTACAATGCATGATGGGAAAAAAGCAAAACAATCTCCACACTTATTCATTTTAGCTACTTGATATT
>NC_084732.1:7473923-7476423 GCF_033978785.1 Entelurus aequoreus | reverse complement strand
CAATTGCTAATCAATAAATAGCTAGTTCTGTTTTAACGTCGGGTTAATATTGTGGAGGGGGCTAAATTGTTCTGGAAAATAATAATGTAAGTTAAAAAGTTAAAGTTAAACGTTGGGTAATTACAGTACTCCCACCTTACATTCCTCAGGGAAATTTTATTAGATCTTTTAAGCAGGTGTTTTTTGTTGACATTGTTATTGCCTTTTGGTTAGCTAATGTTTGCCCTGCAGGTAATAGTCACTTTTCCACCCCTTTATATATTAGGTATAGTTGTAAGCCCTAGTTGTTAAAGTGCACATCATTAATGTTAATTAATTTGAGCACTGCTGTGATTCGGTTAAAGATAATCATAACATAACATTCTCATATAATATGTTAATTTGCTTTCTTTAAGTGGTGTGGGATTTTATCTGTAAATCTGTTTTTTTTTTATGTCCATAACTCTGAAACAATGTTTGCAGAAGATGTGTTGCCTCCAAGATGATGAAGGTGGAGCAAGCAGCTTCCTGCCAAACAAATGAAAGATGACAAGACAATATGATCATGAAACATTTATGGCTGCTCGCCAGAGGGCATTATCATCGTTATCTACGTGTGTGTGTTCTTGTATTTATACCCTTCTTGAGACATCAACAGGGAAAAGTACCGTCCATATGAGGACCGGTGAACAGGTTAGGACAGGGGTCACCAACGCGGTGCCCGTGGGCACCAGGTAGCCCGTAAGGACCAGATGAGTCGCCCACTGGCCTGTTCTAAAAATAGCTCAAATAGCAGCACTTACCAGTGAGCTGCCTCTATTTTTTTTAATTGTATTTATTTACTACCAAGCTGGTCTCGCTTTGCCCGACATTTTTAATTCTAAGAGAGACAAAACTCAAATAGAATTTGAAAATCCAAGAAAATATTTTAAAGACTTGGTCTTCACTTGTTTAAATAAATTCATTATTTTTTTTACTTTGCTTCTTATAACTTTCAGAAAGACAATTTTAGAGAAAAAAATACAACCTTAAAAATGATTTTAGGATTTTTAAACACATATACCTTTTTACCTTTTAAATTCCTTCCTCATCTTTCCTGACAATTTAAATCAATGTTCAAGTAATTTTTTATTTTTTTTATTGTAAAGAATAATAAATACATTTTAATTTAATTCTTCATTTTAGCTTCTAATTTTTCGACGAAGAATATTTGTAAAATATTTCTTCAAACTTATTATGATTAAAATTCAAAAAAAATATTCTGGCAAATCTAGAAAATCTGTACAATCAAATTTAAATCTTATTTCAAAGTATTTTGAATTTTTTTTTAAAATTTTTGTTCTGGAAAATCTAGAAGAAATAATTATTCGTCTTTTTTAGAAATATAGCTTGGTCCAATTTGTTATATATTCTAACAAAGTGTAGATTGGATTTTAACCTATTTAAAACATGTCATCAAAATTCTAAAATTAATCTTAATCAGGAAAAATTACTAATGATGTTCCATAAAAAATTTTTTTTTAATTTTTCAAAAAGATTCGAATTAGCTAGTTTTTCTCTTCTTTTTTTCGGTTGAATTTTGAATTTTAAAGAGTCGAAATTGAAGATAAACTATGTTTCAAAATTTAATTGTCATTTTTTTTCATGTTTTCTCCTCTTTTAAACCGTTCAATTAAGTGTAAATATCATTAATTATTAATAATAACATAGAGTTAAAGGTCAATTGAGCAAATTGGCTATTTCTGGCAATTTATTGAAGTGTGTATCAAACTGGTAGCCCTTCGCATTAATCACTACCCAAGAAGTAGCTCTTGCTTTCAAAAACATTGGTGACCCCTGGGTTAGGACATAAATCATGGTCCCAATATGGAAAAACCATTGCATCTAATAGAGAGCCAAATACTAGAGTCCGTGAACATTGCTCCAAAGTCAGGATTTTTTTGTTGATTTAGTGTGCATACAAAAGTAAACATTGACAGGTACAAAGGCAGCAATATATGATAAAACAAGACGGCAGCTAAAGAAGGACTTCTCTATTCATCCACTGAAAAAACCCGCCGGGTGAACAGCTGATTTTACGACTTCCGGTGCGGACGTAAGACAACCCGTATGTGACCGTAGGATGAACAAATACACTACGGTACACCGGTGAACAAGTTAGGGCTGAAATCATGGTCCCAATACGGAAAACCATTGCATATAATAGAGAGACAAATACTAGAGTCCGTGAACATTGCTCCAAAGTCAGAATTTTTTTTGTTGATTTAATGCATACTTGCCAACCCTCCCGTTTTTAGCGGGAGAATCACGATATTCAGCGCCTCTCCCGACAACCTCCCGGCAGAAATTTTCTCCCGACAAACTCCCGGTATTCAGCCGGAGCTGGAGGCCACGCCCCCTCCAGCTCAATGCGGACCTGAGACTGAGTGGGGACAGCCTGTTCTCACGTCCGCTTTCCCACAATATAAACAGCTTGCCTGCTCAATGACGTCATAATATCTAGGGCTTTTATAGAGTGCAC
>NC_084732.1:7458923-7471423 GCF_033978785.1 Entelurus aequoreus | reverse complement strand
GAAAAGCAAAATACTGTATATCTAAGGGATAATGAGGTAAATAGAGGGTAAATAGAAGGTAAAAGTAGATAAATAGAAGGTATATAGAAAGTAAAATAAGAGAATTAAAGGTAAAAGGTGAAACAAAGAAAATTGGCATTAAAAGAATGAAATAAAAAAGTAAAAGGTGGAACAAAAAATTTAAAGGTAGTAAATAAAAGGCAAAATACTGTATATTAAAAGGGAAAATTAGGTAAATAGAGGGTAAAAGAAGATAAATAGAAGGTATATAGAAAGAAAAATAAGACAATTAAAGGTAAAAGGTGAAACAAGGTACATTGGTGATAAAAGAAGTAAATAAAAAAGTAAAAGGTAAATAGAAGGCAGAACAAAGTTAAAATTTAAAGGTAGTAAATGAAAGGCAAAATACGGTATGTCTAAGGGAAAATGAGGTAAATAGAGGGTAAATAGAAGGTAAAAGTAGATAAATAGAAGGTATATAGAAAGAAAAATAAGAGAATTAAAGGTAAAAGGTGAAACAAGGTAAATTGACGATAAAAGAAGTAAATAAAAAAGTAAAAGGTAAATAGAAGGCAGAACAAAGTTAAAATTTAAAGGTAGTAAATGAAAGGCAAAATACGGTATGTCTAAGGGAAAATGAGGTAAATAGAGGGTAAATAGAAGGTAAAAGTAGATAAATAGAAGGTATATACAAAGAAAAATAAGTGAATTAAAGGTAAAAAGGTGAAACAAGGTAAATTGGCAATAAAAGAAGTAAATCAAAAAGTAAAAGGTAAATAGAAGGTGGAACCAAAAATTTAAAGGTAGTAAATGAAAGGCAAAATACTGTATATTAAAGGGAAAATGAGGTAAATAGAGTGTAAAAGAAGATAAATAGACGGTATATAGAAAGAAAAATAAGAGAATTAAAGGTAAAAGGTGAAACAAGGTAAATTGGCGATAAAAGAAGTAAATAAAAAAGTAAAAGGTAAATAGAAGGCAGAACAAAGTTCAAATTTAAAGGTAGTAAATGAAAGGCAAAATACTGTATGTCTAAGGGAAAATGAGGTAAATGGAGGGTAAAGGAAATGTAGAAGAAGAAATATAGAAGGTAAACAAAGTCATGAAAAGACTTTGTTTACATTTACCATTTATTTAGCGTTAGGTCAGTATTTATTTGCCTTTCATCTTGCATTTATTTTGTCATTATTTTTTAACATGTATTTAGTGTTAAGTCAGTATTTATTTGGCGTTTGTCTTGAATTTATTTGGTGATTATTTAACATTTATTTAGCGTTAGGTCAGTATTTATTTGGGGTTTATCTTGCATTTATTTGGTGATTATTTAACATTTATTTAGCGTTAGGTCAGTATTTATTTGGGGTTTATCTTGCATTTATTTGGTGATTATTTAACATTTATTTAGCATTAGGTCAGTATTTATTTGGCATTTATCTTGCATTTATTTGGTGATTATTTAACATTTATTTAGCGTTAGGTCAGTATTTATTTGGTGTTTATTTTGCATTTATTTTCTGATTATTTAACATTTATTTAGCGTTAGGTTAGTATTTATTTGGGGTTTATCTTGCATTTATTTGGTGATTATTTAACATTTATTTAGCGTTAAGTCAGTATTTAATTGGGGTTTATCTTGCATTTATTTGGTGATTATTTAACATTTATTTAGCGTTAAGTCAGTATTTATTTGGGGTTTATCTTGAATTTATTTGGTGATTATTTAACATTTATTTAGCGTTGAGTCAGTATTTATTTGGCGTTTATTTTGCATTTATTTTCTGGTTATTTAACATTTATTTAGCGTTAGGTCAGTATTTATTTGGGGTTTATCTTGCATTTATTTGGTGATTATTTAACATTTATTTAGCGTTAGGTCAGTATTTATTTGGCGTTTATCTTGCATTTATTTGGTGATTATTTAACATTTATTTAGCGTTAGGTCAGTATTCATTTGGGGTTTATCTTGCATTTATTTGGTGATTATTTAACATTTATTTAGCGTTAAGTCAGTATTTATTTGGCGTTTATTTTGCATTTATTTGGTGATTATTTAACATTTATTTAGCGTTAGGTCAGTATTTATTTGTCGTTTATTTTGCATTTATTTGGTGATTATTTAACAGTTATTTACCGTTAGGTCAGTATTTATTTGGCGTTTATTTTGCATTTATTTTCTTGTTATTTAACATTTATTTAGCGTTAGGTCAGTATTTATTTGGGGTTTATCTTGCATTTATTTGGTGATTATATAACATTTATTTAGCGTTAAGTTAGCATTTATTTGTCGTTTATTTTGCATAATGATTATTCAACATTTATTTAGCATTAAGTCATCATTTATTTGTCGTTTATTTTGCATTTATTTAATGATTATTTAACATTTATTTAGCATTAAGTCAGTATTTATTTGGCATTTGTTTCGTGATTATTTAACATTTGTTTAGCGTTAAATCAGTATTTATTTGGCGTTTATCTTGCATTTATTTGGTGATTATTTAACATTTATTTAGCGTTAGGTCAGTATTTATTTGGCGTTTATCTTGCATTTATTTGGTGATTATTTAACATTTATTTAGCGTTTAGTCAGTATTTATTTGGCGTTTATTTTGCATTTATTGTCTGATTATTTAACATTTATTTAGCGTTAGGTTAGTATTTATTTGGGGTTTATCTTGCATTTGTTTGGTGATTATTTAACATTTATTTAGCGTTAAGTCAGTATTTATTTGGCGTTTATTTTGCATTTATTTTCTGATTATTTAACATTTATTTAGCGTTAGGTCAGTATTTATTTGGGGTTTATCTTGCATTTATTTGGTGATTATATAACATTTATTTAGCGTTAAGTCAGCATTTATTTGTCATTTATTTTGCATAATGATTATTTAACATTTATTTAGCATTAAGTCAGCATTTATTTGTCGTTTATTTTGCATTTATTTAATGATTATTTAACATTTATTTAGCATTAAGTCAGTATTTATTTGGCATTTGTTTCGTGATTATTTAACATTTGTTTAGTGTTAAATCAGTATTTATTTGGCGTTTATTTTGCATTTATTTGGTGATTATTTAACATTTATTTAGCGTTAGGTCAGTATTTATTTGGGGTTTATCTTGCATTTATTTGGTGATTATATAACATTTATTTAGCGTTAAGTCAGTATTTATTTGGTGTTTATTTTGCATTTATTTGGTGATTATTTAACATTTATTTAGCGTTAGGTCAGTATTTATTTGGGGTTTATCTTGCATTTATTTGGTGATTACATAACATTTATTTAGCGTTAAGTCAGTATTTATTTGGCGTTTATCTTGCATTTATTTTTTGATTATTTAACATTTATTTAGCGTTAGGTCAGTATTTATTTGGGGTTCATCTTGCATTTATTTGGTGATTATTTAACATTTATTTAGCGTTAAGTCAGTATTTATTTGGGGTTTATCTTGCATTTATTTGGTGATTATTTAACATTTATTTAGCGTTAGGTCAGTACTTATTTGGGGTTTATCTTGCATTTATTTGGTGATTATTCAACATTTATTTAGCGTTAAGTCAGTATTTATTTGGCGTTTATTTTGCATTTATTTGGTGATTTTTTAACATTTATTTAGCGTTAGGTCAGTATTTATTTGGGGTTTATCTTGCATTTATTTGGTGATTATTCAACATTTATTTAGCATTAAGTCAGCATTTATTTGTCGTTTATTTTGCATTTATTTAATGATTATTTAACATTTATTTAGCATTAAGTCAGTATTTATTTGGCATTTTTTTCGTGATTATTTAACATTTGTTTAGCGTTATATCAGTATTTATTTGGGGTTTATCTTGAATTTATTTGGTGATTATTCAACATTTATTTAGCGTTAAGTCAGTATTTATTTGGTGTTTATTTTGCATTTATTTGGTGATTATTTAACATTTATTTAGCGTTAGGTTAGTATTTATTTGGTGTTTATCTTGCATTTATTTGGTGATTATTTAACATTTATTTAGCGTTAGGTCAGTATTTATTTGGCGTTTATCTTGCATTTATTTGGTGATTATTTAACATTTATTTAGCGTTTAGTCAGTATTTATTTGGCGTTTATTTTGCATTTATTTTCTGATTATTTAACATTTATTTAGCGTTAGGTCAGTATTTATTTGGGGTTTATCTTGCATTTATTTGGTGATTATATAACATTTATTTAGCGTTAAGTCAGCATTTATTTGTCATTTATTTTGCATAATGATTATTTAACATTTATTTAGCATTAAGTCAGCATTTATTTGTCGTTTATTTTGCATTTATTTAATGATTATTTAACATTTATTTAGCATTAAGTCAGTATTTATTTGGCATTTGTTTCGTGATTATTTAACATTTGTTTAGTGTTAAATCAGTATTTATTTGGCGTTTATTTTGCATTTATTTGGTGATTATTTAACATTTATTTAGCGTTAGGTCAGTATTTATTTGGGGTTTATCTTGCATTTATTTGGTGATTATATAACATTTATTTAGCGTTAAGTCAGTATTTATTTGGTGTTTATTTTGCATTTATTTGGTGATTATTTAACATTTATTTAGCGTTAGGTCAGTATTTATTTGGGGTTTATCTTGCATTTATTTGGTGATTACATAACATTTATTTAGCGTTAAGTCAGTATTTATTTGGCGTTTATCTTGCATTTATTTTTTGATTATTTAACATTTATTTAGCGTTAGGTCAGTATTTATTTGGGGTTCATCTTGCATTTATTTGGTGATTATTTAACATTTATTTAGCGTTAAGTCAGTATTTATTTGGGGTTTATCTTGCATTTATTTGGTGATTATTTAACATTTATTTAGCGTTAGGTCAGTACTTATTTGGGGTTTATCTTGCATTTATTTGGTGATTATTCAACATTTATTTAGCGTTAAGTCAGTATTTATTTGGCGTTTATTTTGCATTTATTTGGTGATTTTTTAACATTTATTTAGCGTTAGGTCAGTATTTATTTGGGGTTTATCTTGCATTTATTTGGTGATTATTCAACATTTATTTAGCATTAAGTCAGCATTTATTTGTCGTTTATTTTGCATTTATTTAATGATTATTTAACATTTAATTTAGAATTAAGTCAGTATTTATTTGGCATTTTTTTCGTGATTATTTAACATTTGTTTAGCGTTATATCAGTATTTATTTGGGGTTTATCTTGAATTTATTTGGTGATTATTCAACATTTATTTAGCGTTAAGTCAGTATTTATTTGGTGTTTATTTTGCATTTATTTGGTGATTATTTAACATTTATTTAGCGTTAGGTTAGTATTAATTTGGTGTTTATCTTGCATTTATTTGGTGATTATTTAACATTTATTTAGCGTTAGGTCAGTATTTATTTGGCGTTTATCTTGCATTTATTTGGTGATTATTTAACATTTATTTAGCGTTTAGTCAGTATTTATTTGGCGTTTATTTTGCATTTCTTGTCTGATTATTTAACATTTATTTAGCGTTAGGTTAGTATTTATTTGGGGTTTATCTTGCATTTATTTGGTGATTATTTAACATTTATTTAGCGTTAAGTCAGTATTTATTTGGCGTTTATTTTGCATTTATTTTCTGATTATTTAACATTTATTTAGCGTTAGGTCAGTATTTATTTGGGGTTTATCTTGCATTTATTTGGTGATTATATAACATTTATTTAGCGTTAAGTCAGTATTTATTTGGCGTTTATTTTGCATTTATTTTCTGATTATTTAACATTTATTTAGCGTTAGGTCAGTATTTATTTGGCGTTTATCTTGCATTTATTTGGTGATTATTCAACATTTATTTAGCGTTTAGTCAGTATTTATTTGGCGTTTATTTTGCATTTATTTTCTGATTATTTAACATTTATTTAGCGTTAGGTCAGTATTTATTTGGCGTTTATCTTGCATTTATTTGGTGATTATTTAACATTTATTTAGCGTTAGGTCAGTATTTATTTGGTGTTTATTTTGCATTTATTTGGTGATTATTTAACATTTATTTAGCGTTAGGTTAGTATTTATTTGGTGTTTATCTTGCATTTATTTGGTGATTATTTAACATTTTTTTAGCGTTAGGTCAGTATTTATTTGGCGTTTATCTTGCATTTATTTGGTGATTATTCAACATTTATTTAGCATTAAGTCAGCATTTATTTGGGGTTTATCTTGCATTTATTTGGTGATTATTCAACATTTATTTAGCGTTAAGTCAGCATTTATTTGTCGTTTATTTTGCATAATGATTATTTAACATTTATTTAGCATTAAGTCAGTATTTATTTGGCATTTGTTTCGTGATTATTTAACACTTATCTAGCGTTAAGTCAGTATTTATTTACCCTCTTCAAAAAAGTTTGAAGAGGGTAAATAAAAGGTCAAGGAAAGTAAAGTCTAGCTTGTGTGCTATCGTGTGCTTAGCTGCTGTGTAGCTGCTAGCCCCTTACATGTGTGTTAATGACTGTAGTACAATGGAAGAAATAGTTTTTATTACAGAAGAAAATGTTGTATTGTGTTTGTAGAACGCCTTGCAGTTCATCAAGCAGTGTTGGAAGATGCCGGGCCGTCCTCTCTTCCTGGTCCTCATCCACGAGGACAACATCAAGTACATCTTCATCTTCTTCTTCTTCTCCATTGATGTGTTTCGCCTTCAAGAGTTGTCATGAAGTCAAGTGTGTCTGTGCATTAAGAAGTAGATGTTTGTATTTTATTATTAGGTGTCAATAGTATCTAATTTTAGCATGAACATATTTGTACCATAAGGGGCGCGTCACAAAAAATAAAGTATGAGTATTTTCTTGCTGGCGTCTGTCCTGCTCTCCTCTCTGCGGGGAAGACAAATGGAGTCAGATTGATTGATCTCTTTATTGATTTTTACAGGGGAAGCCGCTTCAGTCCAGTCCTGGACATGCTGGCTTCCTTCAAGAAGGGCAGCATTGGAGGGGTCAAAGTTCACGTGGACAGACTCCAGGTCAGTGCCTGGCGTCCCACGGTCTCACCTTTGACCGGTCCTCACTGGACGCAAACTGGCCAAGCACACTTGAGGCTCAGTGCGAAATAAACGCTAAACAATCGCTAAATAAATGCCAAATAAATACCCACCTAATGCTAAATAAATGTTAAATATTCACTAAATAAATGCCAAATAAATACTGACTTAATGCTGAATAAATGTTAAGTAATCATTAAATAAATGCAAAATAAACGCCAAATAAATGCTGACTTAACGCTAAATAAATGTTAAATAATCACCAAATAAATGCAAGATAAACCCCAAATACAGCCGTTTGAGACACTTGTGATTTAGGGCTATATAAATAAACATTGATTGATTGATTGAAATAAATACTGACCTAACAACAAATAAATGTTAAATAATCACCAAATAAATGCAAGGTAAATGCCAAATAAATACTGAATTAACGCTAAATAAATGTTAAATAATCACCAAATAAATGCAAGATAAACGCCAAATAAATACTGACAACACTAAATACATATCTAATAATGACAACATAAATGCAAGATAAAAGGCAAATAAATACTGACTTAACACTAAATAAATGTTAAATAATCACTAAATAAATGCCAAATAAAAGTAAATTAAATACTGACTTAACGCTAAATAAATGTTAAATAATCACCAAATAAATGCAAGATAAACCCCAAATAAATACCGTAATTTCCGGACTATAAGCCGCTACTTTTTCCCCTCGTTCTGGACCCTGCGGCTTATACAAGGGTGCGGCTTATTTACGGCCTGTTCTTCTCCGACACCGACGAAGAGGATTTCGGTGGTTTTAGTACGCAGGAGGAAGACGATGACACAATGATTAAAGACTGACTTTTCATATACCGGTAGGCTGGTTATTTTGATAACGTACAGGTGAGCACTTTGTATTACTTTGCACCGTTGTATTATTTGTACTCTGCACGAATGCTGTTCGCCATGTCAAAGATGTGAAAGTTTGATTGAATGATTGAAAGATTTATTGTTAATAAATGGGACGCTTTGCGTTCCCAAACAGTCATCTCTGTCCCGACAATCCCCTCCGTGGTAGCAGGAACCCCTATATACTACGCTAATTACACATCAAAACCCTGCGGCTTATAGTCGGGTGCGGCTTATATATGGAGCAATCTGTATGTTCCCCTAAATTTAGCTGGTGCGGCTTATAGTCAGGTGCGGCTTATAGTCCGGAAATTACGGTACTGACCTAACAACAAATAAATGTTAAATAATCACAAAATAAATGCAAGGTAAACGCCAAATAAATACTGAATTAACGCTAAATGAATGTTAAATAATCACCAAATAAATGGAAGATAAACGCCAAATCAATTTGACAACACTAAATACATATCTAATAATGACAACATAAATGCAAGATAAAAGGCAAAAAAATACTGACTTAACGCTAAATAAATGTTAAATAATCACTAAATAAATGCCAAATAAATACTGACCTAACGCTAAATAAATGTTAAATAATCACCAAATAAATGCAAGATGAACGCCAAATAAATACTGACTTTACACTAAATACATGTCAAATAATGACAAAATAAATGCAAGATAAAAGGCAAATAAATACTGACTTAACGCTAAATAAATGTTAAATAATCACTAAATAAATGCCAAATAAATACTGACCTAACGCTAAATAAATGTTAAATAATCACCAAATAAATGCAAGATAAACGCCAAATAAATACTAACTTTACACTAAATACATGTCAAATAATGACAAAATAAATGCAAGATAAGAGGCAAATAAATATTGACTTAACGCTAAATAAATGTTAAATAATCACTAAATAAATGCCAAATAAATACTGACCTAACGCTGAATAAATGTTAAATAATCACCAAATAAATGCAAGATAAACGCCAAATAAATAATGACCTAACTACAAATAAATGTTAAATAATCAAAAAATAAATGCAAGGTAAACACCAAATAAATACTGAATTAACGCTAAGTAAATGTTAAATAATCACCAAATAAATGAAAGATAAACGCCAAATAAATACTGACCTGACGCTAAATAAAATTTAAATAATCACCAAATGAATGCAAAATAAACGGCAAATAAATACTGACTTAACTCTAAATAAATGTTAAATAATAACCAAATAAATACTGACTTAACGCTAAATAAATGTAAAATAATAAAAAAAATAAATGCAAGATAAACGCCAAAAAAATACTGACCTAACTATAAATAAATGTTAAATAACCACCAAATAAATGCAAAATAAACGGCAAACAAATACTGACTTAACGCTAAATAAATGGGAAATAATTACCAAATAAATGCAAAATAAACACCAAATAGATACTGACTTAACTCTAAATAAATGTTAAATAATCACTAAGTAAATGCCAAATAAATGCTGACCTAATGCTAAATAAATGTTAAAAAAACACTTAATAAATGCAAAATAAACGCCAAATAAATACTGACCTAACGCTAAACAGATGTTAAATAATCACCAAATAAATGTCAAATAAATATTTACCTAACGCTAAATAATTGTTAAATAATCACTAAATCAATGCAAAATAAATGCCAAATAAATACTGATTTAACGCTAAATAAATGTTAAATAATCACTAAATAAACAATAAATACATGCCTAATAAATGCTACACAAACACTCAATAAACACTGGATAATCACTAAATAAACACTAAATGAATGCTAAATAAATACTGAATTACCGTTAAATAATCACTAAACAAACAATAAATAAATGCAAAATTATTATAATTTAATGCTGAATAAACACTGAATACATGAAAAAAAAAAACCTGCTTAATAAATACTGAACCAATGCTAAATAAATGCTAAACAATCACAATTAAATGCCAAATAAATACTGGCTAAATAAATGTTGAATAATCACTAAATAAATGCAAAATTATTGCCAAATATATACTGGGTTAATACTAAATTAATGGTAAAAAAAAATAAAATAAAAAATAAATGCCAAATAAATACTGGGTTAAAACTAAATAAATGGTAAAAAAACCAAAACACTAAATAATTGCCAAATAAACAGTGGCTTAACGCTAAATAAATTTTAAATAGTTACTAAATAAATGCTAAATAAATGCCCAGTAAATACTGACTTAACTCTAAATAAATGTAAAAAAATCACTAAATACATGCAAAAAACTGCTGAATAAATACTGATTTAATGCTAAATAAATGTTGAATAATGACAAATGTAAATAAACAATAAATACATGCCTAATAAATCCTACATAATCACTCAAAAAATGCTTAATAATCACTAAATAAACACTAAATAAATGCTAAAAAATTACTGAAATACTGGTAATTAATCACTAAATAAACAATAAATACATGCAAAATAAAGCTGAATTAATGCTGAATAAACACTAAATACATGCTAAATAAATTGTGAATTAATACTACATGAATGTTGAATAATCACTAAATAAACAAAAAAAACTGAATAATCACAAAATCGATAATAAATAAACACTACCGTATTTTTCGCACTATAAGGCGCACCTAAAAACCTCCAATTTTCTCAAAAGCTGACAGTGCGCCTTACAATCCGGTGCGCCTTATATATGGACCAATATTGAGCCACAACGGGTCTCGCAACTATGGGATGCATAACGTAACCCCAGCCTCTACTGTATTCTATGCGCCTTATAATGCGGTGCGCCTTATATATGAACAAAGTTTTAAAATAGGCCATTCATTGAAGGTGCGCCTTATAATCCGGTGCGCCTTATAGTGCGGAAAATACGGTAGATAAATGCTAAATAATTGATGAATAATTGCTGGTTAATTGCCAAATAAACGCTAAACAATCACTAACTAAACACCAAATAATGAGTAATCACTAAATAAAAACTAAATGAATACTAGATAAAAGCTAAATAATCACAAAATAATACTAAATAAATGCTAAACAAACACAACATAAATGCTAAATAAACACTGAAAAATAACCAAATGAACACAAAATAAATTATTAAAAAATTGCTAAATAAACAATGTATAGATGATAAAAAGTTGCTGATTAATTGCCAAATAAATGTGGAATAATCGTTTAAATAAATGCTGTACAAATGCTAAATAATCACAAAAGCAATAATAAATAAATGCTAAATAGCCACTGAATGATTGCTAAATAAATGAAACAAAACATTAAATAAATGATAAATATATGATAAATGGACACAAAATAAATACAAATAAATGCTAAATAACCACTGAATGATTGCTAAATAAATGAAAAAAAACATTAAATAAATGATGAATATATGATAAATGGACACAAAATAAATGATAAATAACCACTGAATGATTGCTAAATAAATGAAAAAAAAAACATTAAATAAATGATAAATATATGATAAATGGGCACAAAAGAAATAAACATAAATGCTAAATAACCACTGAATGATTGCTAAATAAATGAAAAAAAACATTAAATAAATATATGATAAATGGACACAAAATAAATAAAAATAAATGATAAATAACTACTGAATGATTGCTAAATAAATGAAAAAAAAAACATTAAATTAATGATAAATATATGATAAATGGACACAAAATAAATAAAAATAAATGCTAAATAACCACTGAATGATTGCTAAATAAATGGAAAAAAAAACCATTAAATTAATGATAAATATATGATAAATGGACACAAAATAAATACAAATAAATGCTAAATAACCACTGAATGATTGCTAAATAAATGAAAAAAAACATTAAATAAATGATAAATATATGATAAATGGAAACAAAATAAATGATAAATAACCACTGAATGATTGCTAAATAAATGAAAAAAAAACATTAAATAAATGATAAATATATGATAAATGGGCACAAAATAAATAAAAATAAATGCTAAATAACCACTGAATGATTGCTAAATAAATGAAAAAAAAACATTAAATGAATATATGATAAATGGACACAAAATAAATAAAAATAAATGCTAAATAACTACTGAATGATTGCTAAATAAATGAAAAAAAAAACATTAAATAAATGATAAATATATGATGAATGGGCACAAAATAAATACAAATAAATGCTAAATAACCACTGAATGATTGCTAAATAAATGAAAAAAAACATTAAATAAATATATGATAAATGGACACAAAATAAATAAAAATAAATGCTAAATAACCACTGAATGATTGCTAAATAAATGAAAAAAAACATTAAATTAATGATAAATATATGATAAATGGGCACAAAAGAAATAAACATAAATGCTAAATAACCACTGAATGATTGCTAAATAAATGAAAAAAAACATTAAATAAATATATGATAAATGGACACAAAATAAATAAAAATAAATGCTAAATAACTACTGAATGATTGCTAAATAAATGGGAAAAAAACCATTAAATTAATGATAAATATATGATGAATGGACACAAAATAAATACAAATAAATGCTAAATAACCACTG